>NC_044919.1:33372064-33479536 GCF_003576645.1 Ipomoea triloba | reverse complement strand
TTTTTTTTTTTTTTTTGGTTTTTTTTTTTGTGTGTTTGTGTTTATATATGTGGGCTTTTGGGGTCCAAAAATACCCAAAAATCGATTACTAATTATCCTTGTATAAATCTTTTTTTTTTTTTTTTTTTTTTTTTTGTTTTCCTGGTATCCTGTTGTTTGTGTGGGAGAAATCTGGGGTTTCTTGGGTAAAAACAAAGGTTTTGATGTTATTTTTATGAAATTTATGGTTGTGATTATGAATCTTCATTAGTAGATTCTGAACAGTGCGATGAAGTTAACCCATTTCTTGCTTTTTTTAACTGATACTGAACCTTTTGAATTGTCAAATTGCCTTTGGTAAAAGATAATTGCAGTCAATTATAGCAGTACCTCCTTTTCCATTGTTTATTCCCCAGTTTTATCTTTTTTCTATGTCAAGCTTTCTCTTATTATTAATAATTTCATTGTAGCTCTGTCACGTGGGGTAGAGTTAGAACCAAACCCATCTTTGATGGTAGGTGCAGTATATTGGTGGTGATGGCTGTAGATATACACATGTTGGATGTATAAATGTATGATATTGTAATGTAGTTTTCAGCTCTCAATGTTGTGGTGATTAAAGTAGAGAGGTCCCTTTTGAATGGCCATGGTGGTCCCCATGGCAGCATTGTAAAAGGGAAACAACAGAGTAATCTTTCCTTTTTCTCGTTCCGTTGCTTGGAGGGGAAAGTGCTTTGCCCGGTCAGCAATTCTGCACAGTTTCGCACACACGACAATGCTCATTTGGCCATTTTACCATCTCCCCTTTTCATGATATGGTCCAAGAAAAAGCCTGTAGACCGGTGATTGAGAGGGGCTTTCTTTGGTGCGATTTGGCTTAACCAAAACAAAGGGTTTGGGGAATTGGGGGAGAGTTGATCATAAAAGTGATGGAAATAAATTCTTGGTGCCAAAACAATGATTTCTGCTTCTTTTCAGACGAGTGCTTTTATAATTTTTAATCGTGATCCTGCCTTAGTTGCCTTGAAAGGCTCATAATTAGTTCTTCGGGGGTTTTCTTGCTTTTGAAAAGATAATACTTTACAGATATTTCTGCAGATGTGCATTGACTACTTCATATTGACTTTATTGATTGGTAGGCTAACTTAGGCTATTAATCTTTCTTTGATGTGGATCAATTTGGGGCAAGCTAGTGGTATATAGGCATTCGTTTACGTTATCCTTTGCAGGCATCATTGACTTCATCTAATCTTGCATTTCTATTTATAATAATTGATAGTAATGAAACTGGGACATTTAATGAATTCGTACTTGATTTCTTGGATTGTTTTGCTTTGCCAATGAATTATTTCTTTGACTTTTTTCTATAATTATTAATATTAAGTTCTTAAGTTCGGCGACAAATTGATTGAGATAAATGGATATTAGAAGGTAAAGGCTATACGATTAAGTGCTTGCGTACTAAAATTTATTCAGTCGTTTCATACGGTTTTCTTCAAGAATGGTCAACTGCACTTTCGTACTGTCTAAAATGTTTGTCAATTTTATTTGCAGAAGACTTGTGCAATATGCTTGACGAGTATGAAACCAGGCCAAGGGCATGCCATTTTCACTGCAGAATGTTCACACTCGTTCCATTTCCAGTGTATAACCTCGAATGTTAAGCATGGGAACCAGATTTGTCCCGTCTGCCGAGCAAAATGGAAAGAGATTCCGTTCCAGAGCCCCGTTGCTGATATACCCCAGGAAAGAGCAAGGGCTAATCGTGTATATTGGCCTCAAGATGATACCTGGATGGCAGCCCTGAGGCGTCCTCCTCCTCCTCGAGCTGATTCAAATCGACACAGTTCGTCACTGTTTCATGTTACCGAACCAGGTGTCTTTGATGATGATGAACTTGTTGACCCTGAACCGGTATGCACCAATAAAACCTCGCCTGGTAATGCGGTTAATACCCATTCTATGGGTCCGGTGGAAGTTAAAACATATCCAGAAATTTCTGCTGTTTCGAAGTCGGCTTCACACAAAGATTTTTGCGTTCTGATTCATCTCAAAGCTCCCAAAGCTGACGGGTTCCCACGTTCAGAGCTAAACCAAGGTGAATATCCAGTAACTCAGAATTCTCGTGCCCCGGTTGATCTTGTTACTCTGTTAGATGTTAGTGGCAGCATGGCGGGAACGAAGCTTGCTTTACTAAAGCGCGCAATGGGGTTCGTTATCCAACACCTGGGCCCTACTGATAGACTTTCAGTCATTGCATTCTCCTCGTCTGCTCGTCGCCTCTTTCCTCTTCGCAAGATGACTGATACGGGAAAACAGGAGGCATTACAAGCTGTTAATTCACTCAGTTCGAATGGCGGGACGAATATTGCCGAGGCCCTAAGAAAGGGCGCCAAGATTATGACTGAACGGAGGTCAAAAAACCAAGTTAGCAGTATAATACTACTGTCTGATGGGCAGGACACGTACACTGTAAACAGTCCCCGCGGTGGCCATCCTCGAGTTAGCCAGCAGCCTTTACTCCCGAACTCAATGCATCGCAATAACGGCACAGGTCTCCATATACCCGTTCATGCCTTTGGGTTCGGTGCTGACCATGATGCTGTGGCAATGCACTCAATCTCTGAAAGCTCGGGGGGAACGTTTTCTTTCATAGAGGCCGAAGGGGTGATTCAAGACGCTTTTGCTCAGTGCATTGGCGGGCTTCTAAGTGTTGTGGTACAGGAATTGCGGATGGAGGTAGAATGCAGTCACCCTAAGTTGCAACTCGGTTCAATAAAAGCCGGGAGTTACAAAAGCTCTTTGAAATCAGACAAAAGAGGTGGGGTTATAGAATTCGGAGATTTATATGCCGAAGAGGAAAGAGATTTTCTAGTCACCCTCGATATTCCTGCTGTTGATGTTTCAAGCAACGATATGAACCTCCTAAATGTCAAGTGCATTTACAACGACCCCATCTCAAAAACGACGGTGACAATGGAGCATGCCGGTGATGTCAAAATCGAGAGGCCTAACTCGATCGGACAAGTGTTGGTGTCGATGGAAGTTGACAAGCAGCGGAACAGGCTCCGAGCAGCGGAAGCAATGGCTGAGGCAAAAGCTGCTGCTGATCGCGGCGACTTAGCGGGTGCAGTGTCTATTGTCGAGCAATCCCGCAAACAGTTGTCTGAAACTGTGTCTGCCCGAGCCGGAGACAGGCTATGCGTCGCTTTGGATGCAGAGTTGAAAGAAATGCAAGAGCGGATGGCAAATCGACGCATTTACGAAACCTCCGGAAGGGCTTACGTTCTCTCGGGACTGAGCTCACACTCGTGGCAGAGGGCCACAGCTCGAGGCGATTCCACGGAAAGCACGAGCCTCGTGCAAGCTTACCAGACACCTTCCATGACCGAAATGATTACCCGCTCCCAAACCATGGTCTTAGGTAGTCCATCTCCTCGACAACTCAGACAAGCGCGGTCGTTCCCTTCACAACCGCAACCAAGGTGATGATCGATCTCCTTCGGCGCTTAGTCTTGAAATAGTTGGTGTCAAACTCCATTATGCTTCGTTCTTTACTTAAAAACTCGGTTCATTTTTTTGGTTCTTTCTTTCTAGTTTCTTCTAAACCTTGATAAGCGGAATTTTGGAAGGTGCAGATGAGTAGGAATGGTGGTGGGGGTATATTTTCATGTTAAATGCTCATGAAATTTAAAAACAGAAAAAGAAAAAAGGGAAAGAAATCCCAGTAAAGTGGGTTGGGAAAGGTAAGTGGTGGAAGAAGGGGATTCAAGAGCATTGTACATACTCATAATATTCTGCTTTCTTTTTGTTTTTGGTTTTTGTTCCTTGGAGAGTTTTGGGGTATAGCCTTTTATAACTTTGGGCAAACAACTATGTCTTCTCTTAATCTCAATGTATGGAAAATATTTCAATTCTTTCCAGCACTATTTACTTTGCTTCTAAATGTGGTATATATTTACTTTTTATTTTGTGAAATTGGATTTAAATCCTTTTAGAACATAATTCTTCTCTTACAGACCCGGTCTTCTTTGTAGTGTGAATCTTGACCTAAAACGACTTGTACTATGCATTGTGCATTGTGAATCTTGACCTAAAATGACGGAATCTTGACCTAAAATGACGTTTAGATTATGTTTGTAGGTAATACAATTTATTTGCAAGTACATATAATTTATTAACTGAAGACCTATAATATGTTAAAAGATATTCGGAGTAATTTTTAGATTAGAATTCACAATATGAGGTAAACTTTGAACCATGTTATAAAAATTGCACTTAATATCACCCAACTCTTTCAAGCTACCATCTCAATTTTAGGTTTAGATCTAGGGATTTGTCATTCAGGTGTAAAAATCTCTACTAATATGGATTTTTTTTTTTTGAATTCAAATGGAGGACAATTATTAAAAATAATAATAAAATTATTGGGGCTGGAGTGGCGTGGATTGTTGGGTGAATGGATTTGTGATTTTGTGGGTTCATGTGATCAATTTATTTGTGAAATTGTAAGTTATTTATCCTGGCTTACTTATTTATTAGTCTAAAGGTTTTTTAATGAATTCTTAAAAAAGTGACTTGTAAGTGATTGTTACTAAGGTTAGACATAAGGAAATGGCACATACATGCACTTTCACATTGTTGTTATATGAGACCCGAATTTGGAGACGCACATTTTTGTGCAGTTAAGGAGGGGAACTAATGTGCAGATTTTCTTGTCAACTTGGGACAAATTAGTGACTGGGGGACCACCATTATAGATCACTCACATGAAGAGGCATTGAAGGCATCCTAGAGTGGGATGCTATAGGAGTGGCTATTAGGAGAGTTAGTTAACCTTTTGAAACTGGATGGTCCCTCTATCATATCAAAAAGCAAAAAAAAGATGAGGCATCGAAATATCCTTTTAGCTATCTACATTGCTAAGCGTCATTTTGGCCAAGATATCCGCCACTTAATCTTCTCTCGAATAGTTCTTGCACCTCCTTAGTTAGTATGATTTGGACAACTAAAAAAGTAAAAATAATTTTTAATTCTAATTTCAATTTTTTATACTAAAGAGATGGACCTTTTTTTTTTTTGTTTTTGTTTTTTAAATTAAAATTCACTTTGATTATTAAATATCTCTCTGTCCCATTTTATTTATTATATTTACAATTTACTAGTCAAATCATTTTTTTTATTTTGTTTATTTTATTTGATGTTTATTTATAATTTTCAAATTTAATTTTTTTGTGTTTAAAAATACATTTAAATATTGCATATATACTAATATTAAACATATAAAATAATATAGAGATTGGAGAGAGCAATTATTGTACCATGGACTACGGTCTAAATTGTAAAGTAAACCATTCGTGAAATTTATTTTTAGTATAGTGAAGATTCATTTTTAGTATACTAAACATTCATTTTTAATATATTGAAGAATCATTTTTACATTTTGAAAACATTAAAAA
Organism: Ipomoea triloba; assembly: GCF_003576645.1. Taxonomy (NCBI): domain Eukaryota; kingdom Viridiplantae; phylum Streptophyta; class Magnoliopsida; order Solanales; family Convolvulaceae; genus Ipomoea; species Ipomoea triloba. The sequence goes on along the minus strand of NC_044919.1, from coordinate 33,474,098 downwards.
TGAACATTCAGTATACTAAAAATAATTATTTAATTATTAGTGATTCATCTTGCAATATAAATCATGCTCTCGTGTACAGAATACTATTGAGTATTGACTATGTTGTTAAAATGTAGTATTTGTTCATACATATTTTCTCAACCAAATGAAGCATAAAGAGCCAATATCGCCTCTACTCTCAGCCAAATGAAGCACAAAGAGCCAATATCGCTTCCACTGAGGCTCGAACCTACCTCCTCTCATATGGAGGTGTAACTAGACTACAAGGTCTTGGGCAATTTGCCACTGATTTTGATGTTTGAATTATGTATCCATGATCCATCACCGGCAAATCCCATACTTGTGTATGGGCCTGGGCCAGAATTGCTGTCGTTGTTGTCATAGACCGCTGTCCCCGCAATTCCTAAAACTTTGTTAGCCTCTACCGGCAAATCTGGATTGAACAACGCACCGTTAGGCCCGACCGACATGGTCCAGTTAAACATAAACGACTTTTGTGTTGGGTTGGTTGTTGGTATAACTCACCACATGAATCTTCTGACACGCCAAATAAATAATAAATTCTCCCTAAATAAATTAATTGATAAGAAATTAAATTCATATTTGATAAACTAACGCTGCAGAGTAAATCGCATTGACGTTATTAATGCGAATTAACTAGTATCACAATAATTTTTTAAAAAAATTAATTTAACTAGTCAAGAAAGTAATTGCGTGAAGCAATGGCAATGGTACGTCTTGATTCTTGTATTTTAGTTCAACACAATTACTACTTTATTTTAGGTATAAAATTCATACTTATAAAGTACATAATTTTATAATCAAAGACACAAGAAATTATAGCACAAAAACCAGGATTTGTAATGCTTTGTAAACCCTGATACATGGTATAACGATTGAACATATTCGTTAATGTTATATACAATAAGCATGATCACTACACCGTATGTAATTTTTAAAAATTCATGTTTTGATAACTGTCATGTCATGTCAAGTAGTTGTAAGACAAATATATTTTTTATTTTTGGGTCATACTAAAAATCCATAATCATTATTTGAGGATATGCCTAATTCTTGTATAATATGGAGTAATTCATAAATCACACATAAGAGATAATCACATTAAAAAGATTATGTATAATAGGTGTTAGGAAAAATATTGGGAAAACAAAGAATCGAATCATTTTAGGCCTGTATCAGATTCACTTTCTTATAAGTTTTTAATTACATTGTATAAATATGAGTCATAGATAAAACTAATTAATGAGATACAAGAAATTGACAAATTACTCGAGTTGTAACGAGATAATAGACAAATTACAAGAAGTTGACAAATTATATAAACTTTCAGGGTATTCTACCATGCAAAGTAAACAAACTTTACATAAATCTGATCTCCTGAGAGTATACGATATTAAGATCCAATCAATTCCATAAGAATTTAGACTCAGAATATTACTCCGTATTTCTTTTCAATAAATGGCCAAACAAGTGAACAACCAACATTCTTTATCAACACGTAATAAATTTTTTTTTTTTAGTACTATTGACGCTGTTACAGTATAGTATCCGTTCATAACTACTTTCTCAACCAAATGAAGCACAAAAAGCCAACATCGTTTCCACTGAGGCTTGGACCCACCCTCCCATGTAGAGATACGTGGTTGTACACTATACTTACAAGAGTCAGTATTACCTCCACTGAGGCTCAAACCCACCCCCTCTCGTATAAAGGGAAGGGTTTGATGCCACTAGACCACAAGTAATTTTAACATGTTGGTATGTATATGGATAAGTAAACTTGGAACAAAATGTTGTTGGAGTTAAGGAGACTTTAAAAAGTATTTGGATCAAATTCATTAGTCCAGCGGCGGACAAAAATGTCTTGAGTCCACACACTAATTCGGATACTACACTGTTGCAACTCATCATTTTATGTTCTAAAACATATGTTCGATGCCACCTAAAACCTTTTTCAAACCAAACAAAACAAACAGTGTTTCGTGGACGTACATTTAAAGTCAAAGATTTTCTATTCTATTTTATATGTTTGATTAACACGAATTAACTTTTTTTTTTAATAATATTATTTATTTTGGCATCGTAAATAAAAAGTTACATATTTAAAAATTATGTTAATATATGTTTTTAAATTTTAAATCTGGAATCTGGATGGGGAGGGGTGGGAGGTGGAGCCATGGGAGTTTCCAAGTTAGTCAACGCCTCGGATCTGGAAAAGAATAATTTATTAATTATATTTAATATACTTTCATTTAATGCAAATATCAGAATATCAAATAAACAAATGCATAATCTCCATTCTCCATTGGCTCCACCCAGTTCCGAGCTTCTTTCTGGCACTTCATTTCCTTTTTTTCATCTTTTGTCTTATCTGTTTCTACCTCATCCATAATTCATATCGAGTTGGGTTTACTCTTGCATAGTTTTAAATAGTGATTGCAGATTTTTATTTATACAGAATATTTATTACATTAAATAAAACTAAATTAACACTTGGTACACATCCTTCTAAGGGGATCACGACCATTGCAAATCCCGATATAATTATATCATACTAAGTAGCAAGAGTTTTAAATATATTATTTTAGTGACGAGAGAAATTTGCATTCAATATTCGAGAGTATGTACTGAGTAAATTCCGTCTTGTGACCTTAATTGACAAGAGACTATAAGAACATAAGCCATATTATTAGATTAATATAACCTAATAGTGAGAGTCCACATTAATATTTCATATATATATAACACTTAACATTTTGTAATTTTGTTCTTGATTATAATGAATTAATCAAAATTTTAAGAGACAAACACATCCTTGATCCATGCATCCCCCCTCTCACTCCAGTTGTCCATGATTAATAATTCTATATATAATGTATACTATATATTATATTATTTTACACATATATACGCACATTATGTACAATGTATACATAGTACAATACATAAATTATACACAATACATTATAACACATATTTTATAATTATTACTATACATATATGTTATATTATTATTAGCAGTGGAACTATCTAGTTATTTTTAATTTTTTGAGCTAATAATATAATTATTTATATATTTAGTTATTAACCAAACAATGACATATCGTTCATTTTATTATTATTATTATTATATTTTTAATAAAATATGAACCAAAATGTTGAAAGTCTTATGGTAACTGTTCTTCCATCGCTTGTTTCTTTAAAAAAAAAACGAAAGAAAGAAAATGAACTGGCTGGAGGCAACTGGCAGTCTGCAAGAAGAAGGGATCAGAGAGAGGCCTTGTTGTTGTTGCATCAGGGCATCACAAACAAACAGAAGCCCAGAATTTAGCAAGCTCTTTCCTTTTCTCGTTCGGAGAATCAGAGGTTGCCAATTGCCATAATCATATGATTCTGGATTCTCACTGAAAATTCCTCACTGGGTGTCAGAAAGTCTCAACTTTTGCTACCAAAAATGGCGTCTTTTTGGTGTGTCACTTTCCATTGCAGGGTTTTCTTGTAAAATAATGCTGGTTAGCTCTCTGCCTCTCTGATTCAGATCATGGCAAGCTTTAGTTTGTAACTGTTGGAATTCATATTTCTTGCATTTCTGTTCGTTTTGTTTTTTGTTTTTGTGTTTATATTTGTTCTTCTTCAAGAATATTTAGTGGGATTTTATTTATATTCTTGCCCCTATTATTGGATTTTCATGAACTTATCTGAGTCTGCAATGCATTTTGTATTATGAATTATTGGAATTTCAATATGTTTAGTCAGGGGTAAGCAAGATTTTGGGGTCTTGAAATCTATGATCTGTGAGAAAAGGTCACGGGTTCGACCTCAGCTTTGAGCCTTAAAAGAAAACCAAGAATCTTACCTACTTTATCTGCAATTTGAGTTTAACTTTTTTGTTTCATCACATGATGTCTGCTGAAGCAAAGCACAGCTTGCTCTCTCTATATTGGTGGTGTAGAGCACATTAGAGGTCCTTTTCTAGTGATCCCCATGCTGTCTTTCACAGATTTCCTCTTTTTACCTTGTACAGATCAAAATTTATAATTGAAGCCGGGGCGAAATATTTTATCAGACAAAATCATGGCTTACAGTAATTCAAAGTCTGTAAGGTTTGTATATTCTGAACTTTTGCTAATTATTAGTAGTTTTTTTTCTGTTTGTGTTGTTCCACAGATAGTTTTAGCACTCCTTTGTTGTTATCAGTTTGCTTATCGATTTAGCTTGTGGTTAAAAATGTCTTTCAGATTCCAAGATGATCTTGAATCAGCCAAGTATGTAAATAATGGAGGAGACAATAATGTGATTAAGGTGAAGTACAAGATTGATGGATCGAGGCTGGTAGAGCCGAGCTCTCGAAAGGGAGAGAATGGTGGCAAGAGCGGGAAATCGTTGAAGGCTAAAGTACTGTCACGAGTTTTCTCAGAAGACTATGAGAGAGTGAAGAGGAAGATCTTAGATCCTCGAGGGCCTACAATTCGAAGATGGAACAAGATCTTCTTAGTAGCTTGCTTGATATCTTTATTTGTAGACCCTCTGTTCTTTTACCTGCCAGTTGTGAAGGGCAACTTCTGCATAGATATCGGGATCAGGCTCGAAGTTGCCCTTACGGTTATAAGATCAATAGCTGATGTCTTTTACATATTTCAAATATATGTCCGGTTTAGAACTGCTTATGTTGCTCCATCTTCTCGAGTATTTGGGAGAGGGGAGCTTGTTATTGATGCTTCAAAGATAGCGTTAAGGTACTTGCGCAAAGGCTTTTGGATTGATGCCCTTGCTGCATTGCCTCTTCCTCAGGTTGGTTGGTTTGTTGGAGCACAAACTTTTTGGCATTTTAAGATTGTTAGCAAACGAAAAAGGTTTGTTTGATGTTTTGGATGGCATCGCAGGTATTGATTTGGGCCATCATCCCTAATCTCAGTGGCTCATCAATGGCAAACACGAAAAATGTTCTTAGATCAATCATCATCTTTCAGTACCTCCCCCGACTTTATCTCATTTTCCCGCTCTCATCCCAAATCGTGAAGGCTACTGGTGTTGTGACCGAAACTGCTTGGGCTGGCGCTGCTTACAACTTGATGCTTTATATGCTCGCAAGCCATGTAAGTAAAATGGAACCATTCATTTATTAGATTTTCGTATGATTATTGCTCGTTTTGACATCGATATGTTCCAAGCATAGATATTAGGAGCTTGCTGGTATCTACTTTCGATCGAGAGACAGGAAGCGTGCTGGCACCACGTCTGCACTCTCGAGACCCCTTCTTGCCAATATGATTACTTCGACTGCAACAAGGTGAAGGACCCGAGACGAAAGTCCTGGTTCCTGTCGAGCAATATTTCAGAACAATGCAACCCGGATAGTACAAGTAGTGGCTACCCATTCGGGATATACAAGGATGCTTTGACAGATTCTGTTACATCCGCAAAGTTTTTCAACAAGTACTTCTACTGTCTCTGGTGGGGCTTGAAGAACCTAAGGTAAATCGCTCTCTCAAAACCTGCCTTTGCTCGTTTAACGTTTTCCAGGACATTATAGAATAACATTTCTGCTTGTAAATAAGTTAGAATTTCTTACCTGATCTGAAACCTTAACTAATAATTGATGGAAACTATTCCCTATATTGTTTGATTACTATATAATTTGTGCTTATCTGCAGTTCTCTGGGGCAAAATCTTTCTACAAGCACTTATGTTGCAGAAATAAGCTTTGCCATCGTAGTTGCAACTCTCGGTCTTGTTCTTTTTGCGTTGCTTATTGGAAATATGCAAGTATGCTGACACGACTCGATTAAATTGCTGTGTATTTTCAGTGTCCATTAAACTAATTAACTTGTGATTGCTGGCAGACTTATCTGCAATCGACCACAGTTCGGTTAGAGGAGTGGAGAATCAAGAGAACCGATACAGAACAATGGATGCATCACAGACAGCTACCTCTGGAGTTAAGGCAGTCTGTGAGGAAGTATGATCAGTATAAATGGATTGCCACGAGAGGCGTTGACGAGGACGCTTTGTTGAAAGGTCTCCCTCTGGATCTTCGACGGGATATCAAGCGCCACTTGTGTTATGACTTGGTTAGACGGGTAAGCTTATTAGTCTGACTGTCAGCTTAAGACTTTTAGTTGAGACAGAAAACAGACAAGAAACATAGTACAGTACAAAACAGTTATTCACTTGTCTGAGTGTCAGTTTAAACTTTTAGTTGAGACAGAAAACAGACAGTTTTTCACTTGTCTGATATGTCCTTAATTAGGTCCCCTTGTTTGATGAGATGGATGAGATGATGATAGATGCGATTTGCGAGAGGCTGAAGCCGGTTTTGTGTACTCAAGACACCTGCCTGGTGCGGGAGGGCGATCCTGTCAACGAGATGCTGTTCATAATCCGGGGGAACCTGGATTCCTACACCACGAATGGCGGGCGCACTGGATTCTTCAACTCGTGTGGCATTGGCCCGGGGGACTTCTGTGGCGAGGAGCTGCTGACATGGGCGCTGGATCCCCGCCCCAGCGTGATCCTGCCATCCTCAACTCGAACAGTGAAAGCGGTTTCTGAAGTCGAAGCTTTCGCCCTCGTGGCAGACGACTTGAAGTTCGTGGCAGCACAGTTCAGAAGGCTGCACAGCAAGCAGCTGAGGCACAAGTTCAGGTTCTACTCTCACCAGTGGAGAATGTGGGCTGCAACTTTTGTCCAGGCGGCCTGGCGGCGATACAAGAAGCGAAAGAGTGCTGCTGAGCTAAGAGCGATGGAGGACGACGGTGAGAGTGAAGAAGGCAAAACAGCGAATCGCCCCCGCCAGGCGGAGATGAACTCACGGCCTCCCGGTTCAGGGTTCGCTCTCCACGCTGCGAGATTGGCAGCGAGTAGAAGAGGTCACCATAGGCGAAACGATTCGGATTCTGGTGCTGTTAGCTCACTGCAGAAGCCTGCAGAGCCTGATTTCTCTGTAGATGATGAGTGATTGGGGAACATGTTGAAATGGGATCAAGTTTAGAGGGAAAAGATGTATGGATTAATGTTGGTTTAATTATCATAATCCTTTCCCAGTTGACAAATTGGCCTTCAAATCAGAGGCTTCTGCAACATAATTAGAATATCTGCATCAGATACAGCAGCAGAAGTTGAAGATTGTCAGCAAGTTAGAATACAAACTAGAAATTACCATCAAATCAAATTCAGATTCTCTACAGATGTTAGAATTGCAATGCAGAAAGGCAAGAGTTGTAATATATATACTTCTGTTTTACTCTTTATTTTTATTCATACCTTTTTTCTCTTTTTTTTTTTTGCCCCCTTCATAGTTCATACCACCACTAAAGTAATACTCTATGAGAATAGGCTTATTATTTTATGGCATAAGGCACTTCATTGGTGCGACTTCTTGATTCCTCTACTTGGGGAAAGGAGACAGCTAAAAGCTAAACTTGCATTGCATCTAAAGTTAGGGATGATAATAGGTCGGGAATGACTACATACATTTACGGCCTAGTTTACCCTTATATATACTTTCTCCATCCACCTACACTTTTAAATCGATAGCGAGTGAACTTTTTCAAAACAAATCCCCACTTAACCGGATGGGGCTGGGGCGGATGTCCATAGTTTATTATCTTATTAAAAAACTTCAAAAACTAATAATAATAATAATAATAATAATAATTCAATTCACTAGTTATATTAAAACATACTCCGTAAGATAATAAAAATAATCACATATAATAACTAACATATTACTTTTTTTTTCAAATAAACCTATTAGATTAAAACAAAAAAAAAACAAAAAAAGTAAAAAAATTAACGAAGGTTATAAATTCTTTTAGAATTAATTACATACTAATACTTATTTTGTTATTTATAAGTAACAACAACAACAGCATGGAGGGTTTAATTTTGTGAGACTCACCTCCAACCACCACTCCACCACCCACTATTATTTAAAAAAAAAAAAAAAATTGATCCATGTAAGGTGAATATCTGCAGGGTAGAAATTGGAATCCCTAATAACACGCTTAGTATGCAATTAAAGTACAAAAAAATGTTATTTTTTCATCTTAATTTTATGCCATAATGTAATTTTAAAAAAATAAAATAAAATTGAAATGACGGTTCAAATCAAAACCTTACTAAAAGGTTTCAATTGTAATTTATTATTGTTTAGAACTATGAACCCACGATTTAGATTTGAAACCAAACCGGTATATCACTGACCACGCAATATTCGAAACCAAACCGTGGTCCAAAAACCAACAGTCCCAATTGCATGTAACAGATTTCATAGGGCGTTAGAAATGTTAGTTATAGTCAAGGAGTTGAATTTGCATTTTTTTGGAGTAAAATAAAAGTTTTTGTCTACCAAACAAAAGCAGTTACGAAGTCACACATGAAATGTTCATTCCACCTTTCTGTCTTGTATTATAAGACTGGACCAATCTTTTAAAATCACCAATATTAGGTGAGCCCAGCCACCCAACATAATATAAACATTTAAGCTTACCCCCCAAAAAAAAAAAACAATTACAATATAATATAATATTCTCTATAATATTCTTTCAACTCCTTTTAAGTAAAAGATTTTGTATCGAATTACGTTTAAAAGTCATTCAGCATAAATAAGAGGGCTTAGACTGAATTACACATAAGCTAAGGCATATGTTAAAGAGTATTCACAAAAAAAATTGTGTGAAATAGTGTTACGAATTTTAGTATATAAAATAAATTTGACACACAAAAAAAAAAAAAATTTATTTTCAATAGTATCATCTTGTACCTTAAAAATGATATATTTTACTTTAAATTAAAGTTAGTTGTTGCTACAAAATTATTATATTTTGACTAAAAATTAATAAGTCTTACGAGATGCTCTAAATGTGCCATGTACTATTCATTTACAAATATTTAGTTTTCAATTAAAGAGTAATACTTGCTAATTTTAAAAATATTACATTTTAGTTGAAAAATGATAGATTTTGCGAGATATGCAACTAACAACCCTATAAATTAAACAAATAATCATTAAGGTTCAAAACAAATGTATTTCTGAAATCATCTCACACAAGATCAATCGAGAATTAAAATGTCTCACGTTGAAACATTAAATTGAAAAAATTGAATTTATATATAATGTTATGACTTCAACTAAAATTAGTTAAATGGATTCGATCATCCACCCTTAATTTGACTTGACAAAGTATAATAAAGGACTATAATATTTTGCACCATCCAATATAATTAATTGAATAATGAAATGCTGAGTGTTGTTAAAATAGCAGGGAATATTAATGTTTGTTGTTAAATATTAAAAAATTGAAGAATGATTGAAGCAAGCAAATCAAAGTCATGAGTCGAATGGCATTGCTTACGATAACAGAAACCAACTAACCACAGCTTACGTTAAACCACCAACCGCGTGTGTGCGCGTACTCAAATATGGTATAAAACAGTTTCTTCTCTACTCTCTGCATTCTCATTCAAGCAACTCCGGTCCCGCCTCTTCCTCCTCCTCCACCGGCCTCCGCTCTCCGCCGTCACCACCTCTCCGCCGGCCACCTTTCCGGGACATTCACGTGGAGGAGGTGTATTGGAAGCTAAGCTAGCTAGCTACCCAAATTTCCTTAGCATATATATTGCCATTTTTGAGAGTTCTTTTTCCAGATTTTATTTTCAAGTCTTCTCAGTTCGATCAGCTGCTTAATTATACAGAGGTATGTAAATTCCTATATATTTATTTGCATTATATTATATATGTGTCTGCATACATATATACAACATGCAAACCAAAAGATAATATTTCCATCTCCTTCTTGAATTATGTCATCACTACTTTTCTACTGCCTATGTTTTATTCTTGCTTTATGCGTTTGTATATTTTCAATCAAATATACAAACAGGAACCGCATTTGAGTTGGTAATAATCACAATATTTCAGATTCGGCTCTCTTAATAACTACCTATTGCCCATCTTGGTTAGAGTGGATTAGCTATGAATAACTAATGGTCGCAAGAGGCATTTCACCCGATAGCACATTTAGATAGTGATGACGATTTTTGGGTAAATAAAAAAATATACAAAAATCATACCAGATTTTTTTGTTTATAATATAATAATATTGATTTTCTATACTGTCTATAGTATTAGAATCAATGTATTATATCCGGTTCTATGTGCTGATGGACAACATAAAAATTCATATAATTTTTTTTTTATAAAAAAAATGGACATACATCTTTTATATATATATATATACACACACATATTTATTTATTTGGGATTTGTTCCTCATCATAGTCGTCTCTCATTAATTCTTCTTAATAAAGTAGAGAGATGGGAGAAATGTCAAGCTTTCAAGTTGGTGTTATTGGGGCATTGTTCCTATCCGTGGCATCATCGGTGTCCATTGTCATTTGCAACAAAGCCTTAATGAGTAATCTTGGTTTTAAATTTGGTAAGTTTTCTTTTCTTTTCTTGAGTATATTTAGAATTTTCATACCAATAACTAATGAAGTTTTTTGTTGTATATGTATAAAAGATTTTTTTTTTTAATTATTTTTTTCAGCTACGACATTGACGAGTTGGCATCTGATGGTAACATATTGCACTCTCCACGTTGCACTGAGACTAAATTTCTTTGAGAACAAACCTGTCGACTTTAAGACAGTGATGTTGTTTGGCATATTAAATGGAGTTTCTATTGGTTTTTTGAACTTGAGCCTTGGCTTTAACTCAATTGGCTTCTACCAGGTAACCCCTACTTGCCCACATATTGGCCTGATAATGATACAAAGTAAAACAACAACCTTGTACTATAGTATTTGATGTAACTTTCATTAAAAAAAAATCTTGTGCACGTAGTCATGTGTTATACATATTATCAACGTTTCATGCATGGTTTTTTGTTTTTTAACTTGTCTGTTGCTATTTTTCTGGCCTCTCTGCAGATGACAAAACTTGCAATCATACCTTTCACCGTATTGTTAGAAACTATTTTCTTGAAGAAACAATTCAGGTAGTGTTGGTTGCTGCTTTTGTGGTTTAGGTAGTGTGATGACAATCCTGATACACTGATTGAGAAAGTATAAAACAGATATTACTTAGCTACGATTATTTACAAGATAATTTTTTTTTCTTTTTCAGTCAGAATATAAAGTTGTCTCTCTTCGTCCTTCTCATTGGCGTTGGCATTGCCTCCATTACCGATCTTCAACTCAACTTTGTTGGGACAATCCTTTCCGTACTTGCCATTATAACAACTTGTGTTGGTCAAATCGTATCCTCCTATCAAAATTTGTTTAAGATATATAGATTAATACTTTTATGAAAAAATTTACCAATTAATTGACAATGGAATTAATAGTATTAATCTGATACAATCATGTATTTTATTTTTTGTTATACTGGATACTATTAAAGCTAATGTTAATAGTATCTTGTGCAACTAGATATAATATACATGATTGTATCCAGTACTTTAATATCATCGTCAATACACAGGTAAAATATTATCTTGTTTTCTTCCTTGACTTAATGATCCAACAATTCAGCTCACCAACACAATACAAAAGAGGCTCAATATCTCATCTACTCAACTTTTGTACCAATCAGCCCCATTTCAAGCTGCAGTTCTGTTTGTCACAGGGCCAGTTGTGGACCAATTTCTAACCAAACAAAATGTCTTTGCATACAAATATTCTCCCATAGTATTGGTACGTATACCCAATTAAATTACGCATTTTATTTTAACTGAAAGTTTAACCTAATAGTCTCAGAAATATTGATGGTTTGATTTTGATTTATGAAGGCTTTCATAGTACTTTCATGTTTGATTGCGGTTTCGGTGAACTTTAGCACATTCTTGGTGATCGGAAAGACATCGCCGGTGACTTATCAGGTGTTAGGTCACCTGAAAACATGTCTTGTTCTTGGTTTTGGTTACACATTGTTGCATGACCCCTTCACCTCTAGGAATATCATTGGAATCCTGGTTGCCATAGTCGGGATGGGTTTGTATTCCTATTTTTGTACCCACGAGAGCAAGAGAAAACAAGTGGCGGATATATCCTCGATGTCTCAAGTATGATATGATTGGACCGCTCTTTATTTAACAAATTATATAATATGGTATTAATTAAATCAAATTTGAATTGTTTCAGGTCAAAGACAAGGATGATACTGCGCCACTTCTGGCAGGAAAGAATATGGGTCATCAAGATAAAGATAATCATGAAGGCAACAAGAAGGATTCACTTGTTTAAAGTTTAGAATTCATCCAAGATGAGAATCATATCCACCTTCACCTAAGATTTTCTTTAATTCTTATGTTCCATTTGTTGTAAATGATTCTGTCTTTTACCATTTACCAAATAAATCCCACCATCTCCCCCCCCCCACTCCTCTTTATGAACAATTTTTGCAATATGTATGTACAAGGTATGTAATGTAAACCACTAGATTATTATTCTTGTTCAAAGAAATCTGTTAGAAAATAATTGGTTTATTATGTTTCACGTGTTGATTTCATAAAACATTTTCGAGTTAACTATTCTATAGTTTAAATTTTAGATAATAAATGGTTGTTTAATTTTACTATTTGCAATTTAAAAAAAAAAATCTTATACTGATTGTATGAGGCAGGTATTAGTATTAACAATAACATTACAACAAAAAAAATAATATACACAATTATATCAAACATTATTGAAATTCTAAAAAATTTTCGCATATATTATTACGTTCTTAAAAGTATACGCATAATCACAATTTGCAACTTAACAGAAAATGAAACAACACCAAATAGCAAATTGACAATTATATTATATATTATTGAAATCTTAAAAAATCTTTCGCATTTATTATTGTATTCTTACAAGTATACGCATAATCACAATTTGCAACCTAACTGAAAATGAAACAACACCAAATAGCAAATTGGCAATGACCAAAGATGCAAAGATAAAAGAGAACGAAACGACGACGCATCTACTATGCCTTCAAATCCCTAGTCTTCGGCTCTTTGCGAAGCTCCCAAATTGCCTCAATTTTGTAATGAAACGACGCCGTATTTGCCCTTTTATTATTCTTAAATTTTTCCCTCTCCCAGTAATCACCTTAACTGGTAAGAACAAAGCGGTGATCGGTGGTAATTAATTTAGGCTTAACAATTTTCCTTTAAAAGAAAAAAAGTAAAAATGAAATTAACAATTTGGGGACAGATAAGTATTAAATTTATAGGAATTATTGACAAATGAACTAATCAATCAAAAGACAGCTCAGACTTTAGTGCAGTAACGTCCTGGTCTCGACAAATTCTTGGTTGTCTGTTCTTTTCAGTTTTTAAGATGATAATATATAGTTATACAGAAATTTCCTGATTTAAATTAAGATATATTAAATGTATTTTACCGAAATATCATCATTACTATTTTTTAACATACGGATAAATAAAAGAATTTTAAATAAGTACGCGTTTATTTTTAGGAAAAGGACTAAACGTCTTAGAAAAAGAAAACTTCAAGATTTGTGAACACACAAATTTGGCATTTCTATTTTATAGTCTAGACTCTAGATAATATCACATATTTTTTCTTTAAAAATTTTTATTCAGTTTATTTAAATTTTAGTTATATTCTTTTCATTTGTAATCTTTGATTTAAAGGTAGATAAATTTTTGTATCCAATTTTCAGTCGTATTCAAATAATATTTATCCTGTTTTCAATTTTCATAAATTTGTAAATATATTTATGGGAAAATCCGCAATTGTTAATCGAAAATATACTTTGGGTGAAGTCCACCATATATCCTAGTCAACAAAGGACTACAAGAAAGTAAACCAATATAGGTTGCTCGTAGTTGATCAACTCGAACCAAGAAGGTCAATAAAAGCTCCCATGGAAGTCGAACTTTGAACTATGTGATTCTTAAACCAACTATTTGGCCAACTTAGCTGAAGTTGTCTTCACAATTTTTACAGTGGAAAAAAAACAGGGGGACTAACTTTTAAATTAATCAATTCTTAATATTATATTATGGACTAGCGTCCACCTTGCATAGTACGTCATGTTTAAAGCCATTTCATTTTATATTAAGTTGTTAACAACATAAATTAGTGCATAATGTACTATGTTTATAACTTTTGTTCTATAGGTTTTTAAACTTAAATCTTAGTTTACACTACTTTACATAAATACTAAAACACTCATCATATATCTATTTACATTCACTTTGTATTAACTTTATAATGTTAACAAAACTTAATGTACACAAACATTACACTATAGGCATGTCATGTTTAAAAACATTAATCTCATAGTATGTTTATAATATTTGTTTTATATGATTAATTATTATAAATCTTACATCTTAATGCACATAAACACTAAATTGCAGGTAAATAACATATATTCATATTCACTATGTAATATATAGGTTTATAATATTATTTCTATGACTCACACTTGTGTGTGCCTTTCTCACGAGAATTTATCAGTAATACGGGCCGGTTGTGTTGAGTTAATATGAAAATATAATATTTATATTGAAAAATGTAATTTTTTTTTGAAAATCAATAATATTTAGTACTAATAAGCCATAATTGTTATATAGCCACTCTTTGGAGTAGCTATTTTTGTGTAGTTAGTTGGTTTACATATATAAAAATTCAATTTACTATGACAAGGACCTTGTAGTCCAGTTGCACCAAGTTGCTCCCTCATATAGTCTCAGTGGAGACGATATTGAATTTTTATGCTTCAATAGGTTGAGAAAGTAATTATGAGCATATACTATATTGTAACAGAGTCAATAATATTCAAAAAAAATAAAAATCAATTCACTATAAAATGCCACATGTGTGTGATAAATCATAAATGTAAAGGAATTGTAGTAAAGTCTTTAAAAATAACATAAAAAGTAATCTTTGTAAAAGTATCATTTTTATTGATGGTTATGTAACTTATGTATATAAAAAATTCAAATTGAGTATTTGATCGTGTTTTATTAATTTTATTTTCTAGGAAGATAATATAGTATACAGAAAGAGGATGATGGAATCAAACCAGGAATAATTATATGTTTCCAATATGACAAAAATCCAATTTTTCTAATCAATTAAAAGTAACGGCTTGTTATTTTTTAAAGAAAAAAATAATATAAAAAACAGAATGGGATCAAATAATAATATAAAATTAAAATTCTAAAAGAAAATCAGATAGTAGTAAATAAGCTAATTGTAAAAACAACTTCAATGTTGTCCAATTCTATTTTGGGTTAGGCTATTTATGAATAAAAGTTAAACACTATATGGGTTTCCCTTGAATTTGAATTAGTTTCAGAATAGCGATAGTATAAAATATATGATAAAATTTGATAATTGAAGGACCATAGACAATTAATTTGGATCACAGGTGGTCAATTTAAAAGTTTATGATTAAACGTGACAAAATCAATACACTCGAAGGACCACATATGACATTAACTTTATTCGTGAGGCGGATTAAAATTTTCACAAATATTACACTTTCTCTCATAAGTATTACACTTTTTATTCTAAATAATTCTTAAACATCTAATATTACATTTTGAACACAGTATGATGCATTTTCGCATACCTAATACTAAACTCGCACCAATTGTACAAGAAACATTGTCACCATTTGGACCAATATATATAAATAAAGATTAAAGAACAAAATGGGATGAAATAATAATATAGAATCAAAATTTAAAAAGAGAGTGAGAGGGTAAAGTGGAGATTTGGGTATGAAATGATTTTGGGTGCCAACTTTAAGACTCAGCTAAGTACCTCCCCAGTTGCTTTAACACAGAGTAAAAGGTAAGAACCGCCCCCACCAAACAAAGAGAAGTATAGCGCAAGATTTCTGGTTTTCTCCATAGATTCTTTTTCCCAGAATCAGAGTGCGAGAGAGAGAGAGAGATTACCATCGACCTTTAGTGAGGCCATTGATGGCGTATCTCTTTCTAGCTCTCGAATCCGGAGCTTCAGATTAGTATCTCGCTGCTTTGCGCGCACAATTCTGCTGCCCAAAACCGTCTTCTCGGTGAAGTTTTGCCGAGAATATGGAAATGAGTGGTTCGCGGAGCGACGGTAGTAGTAGTAGAATGGAAGGATGGCTGTATCTGGTCCGCTCCAATCCGATTGGGCTTCAGTACTCCCGCAAAAGATACTTTGTTCTTCAAGATCACTTCCTCAATAGTTACAAATCCATTCCCATATCTAGAGACGAGGTTCGATTCTGTTACTGTTCTTCCTCTTCTTCTTTACTTGATTCGAATTGAGGCTTATTTGAGCCTGGTGTAGTTGCTTTCCGTATAAAGAGCCGTGAATTGCTTGTATTTACTTTATTTTCAGAAACCGTAGTGTAATTAATGAGTCTTACGAGAATAGGAGATTAAGCTGACGTGGTGAGCTGATAATTAGGAATGTTGCTATGTTGTGAGCTTATGAGAAACAATCTAAGGGTTATTGTGACTTGTTTTTGTCTTTATAAAAGGAGAGAAACAAATACCTAGTTGTGAATGATTCGATGCTTTCACTTTCTCTAGTGCTGAGAATAAACGATATTGAGTGTTTGGCTCTTATCCTAATCTCTGAATGCATTTTTTGAAGTCAATGCCCCAACACTGAAGTGATACATGTTTGGGGAATTATGTTTCTGCAGTTTTTCTACAGTCGATTTCTTTGGTTTTACACTTTTTTTTTTTCCTAGTATCATATTGAGTTATCTCAAAATAGACCATTTACCTTTTATCAGGATCCTATCAGAAGTGCAGTTATTGATTCTTGCATCCGGGTGACAGACAATGGGAGAGAAAGCATAAAAAGAAGGGTATGATCTTCACTAAAGTTAGATTACAAAGTTGGTGCTCTTGAATGTGCTTGCCCTCATTGGGTTTGGCCTTTGACATGCATCTTTTTCCAGAGATATTTGATGGCATTTTTGTATGCTTTTTGCAGGTCATTTTTGTTTTCACTCTTTATAATACTTCAAATCATAACGATCAGCTCAAGGTGAAGAATCTTCTTCTCCTTTTGGGCACATAACTTCAACATAATGGGCTTATTTATATTAGACCAATGTGGTAATGATGTGATACATATTCGTAGTTGGGTGCAACCAGTCCTGAGGAAGGTGCGAGATGGATTCAGGCAATTCAGGAAGCAGCTTTGAAGGTATCAGCTATTAAATAATAAACCATATGGAGTAAAAGAATCCTAGGTTCTAATGTTTATAATGATGCAAAACTGTAGGCAGACACAAATCAAGGGGATGCCTTGGATTTCCCAAAGCATGGCTCACAGTCTTTAAGGTATATTGAATTAATATCTACTGTGATTGATCTATGCCTGTCTTTTCTATGGCAGGCGAAATAGAACAACTTACTTTTCAGAAAGAATGGGTATTGATTGGTTGATGTTGATTTAATTCTATGTTTTCACAGGTTAAATTGTTCGAACAGGTCTCATCGCCGGGCAAATTCCATTGACTGGACTGCTTTTTCATCCTCTGCTGCTGATACAAGATCTGATGTTGTTGCATCCTCATCTTGGACAATCTTTGGTTGTCAGAATGGTTGGTACCATGTTCATTGATGCTTTTCAAGATGGCTGAGATACTGTGCAGTCTTCTTGTTCTAAGGAAATAAATGAATTTGCTCTGAATATCTTTTGTGGAGATTTAAATTTTAGACTGATCCGTACATAATTCCTCCCATCCAAAAAAAAAAAATTTTAAATTAAAATTAAAAGAATGAAGACCTGACTTCTGTCTCTGTTAAAGTGATATAAACAAAGTTTTGTAATAAATCAAGACACATTAATATTACTTACTGGATCCTTTGGTTTAATTTTATGTTTCATTACTAAATTTGTTAATTCTGCTCCTCTTTTTACTGTCTTTCTTGCTTACTGTCTCCTTAACCTGTCGCACGCAGGACTTCGGCTATTTAAGGAAAGTAAAGATAGGGAGTCTTATATGAAGGTTAGTAATATCAGTGTGGCTAATTGGGTGTCAGTAATAAATTTGAAAACCTATAGCCAATTGAATGTATTCCTATGCTTTGCAGTGGGATGACCATCCTGCAATAATGGCTGTTGGTGTAGTTGATGGAACATCAGAGGCCATTTTTCAAACACTCATGTCCCTTGGTCCTTCAAGATCAGAGTAAGTTTCATATCCCACTGTAAATCTTCACATCTGAAGCCTTTTATGCCCAAGGCTTGATGGTCATGAAATCTAGGTTCAATAGGTGGTTTAGTATGAACTTATGTTGGACTACTTTGTTTTCAAGTGAAGAAGGTTTCAGTTAAATTCAGTGGAAAACAATAAATATCAACTGCTGAGTGCTGAAAGTAGGAAATCCACATCAGATGATGTTGTACAACTAAAACCTAGGTTCTCAGACCCCTTAATATATCTCAGCTTACCACTGCACCTGTGCTGGAAAAATATACAGTTAATTGGATTCTTTGCATAAATCCTTCAAAATAGACTAAATAGCTATTAAATTTGTGTGTACTATGTCCTTGTGTTCAACATGTACTTGTATGCAACATGGATACCAAGTCCAAGTAAATACTCTGAAAATTTTCTTCCTCCCTCAATCTGAAAGGTGGAAAGGGAGTTGATATTGTTCCCTAGTTCAGTGTACTAAAGTTGTCCCTTACTGAATTTATGTTTCAAGCTACTTCATAATAACATGCATTTTGCCTATCCTGCAGGTGGGACTTCTGTTTATACAAGGGCAGTATGATTGAACATCTTGACGGCCATACTGATATAGTTCACAAGTGTCTTCATCGTAATTGGCTCCCTTGGTCTGATTCTTATCTTCAGTGCTGTGAGAATTTTTTGTAGTTTCTTGGTTTTGAATGTAGAATTGACATGTGGCTTCACAGGGGCATGAAGAGAAGAGATCTTCTATTGCAGCGTTATTGGAGAAGAGAGGATGATGGGACATATGGTAATAATGTCTTCTGAATTCTAGTCTCTCTACTGGCTTGGAACTCCTAGATCAAGGGATGACATTTGTTTACTTTCGTGCAGTCATTCTGTACCATTCTGTGTTTCACCAGAAGTGTCCACCTCAAAAGGGATATGTCCGTGCCTGCCTTAAAAGTAATGTATGCTTAACATATAGACAAGTTCAGTTTGTTTCGAGTTTCTTATACATTATACATTATGTTCATGCCAAAACTTTTTGAACTTTTATGTCATTCATTATGTCTGAATTGCTGGTTTTCTCATACTTAATGCATGCCTGGTATGAATTGGCTTATATATTGTGCCCAAGCACGTTCCATTGCTTTTACCTTTCTGCATAGCATTTTCTGTTGGTATATTAAGTTTCTGTCACATTAAGATATGCACTCCATGCAGGTGGTGGGTATGTAATATCACCCATGAATCAAGGGAAGGCCTCAGTTGTTAAACACATGCTTGCTATCGATTGGAAATTCTGGAAATCTTATGTACAAACATCTTCAGCTCGATCTATAACCATCCGCATGCTGGGAAGACTTGCTGGTATGTTTTTCTAAGCAATTTACTTATGCAAATTCATCTTTTAAGATAATTCTATTTTTATAGGTCACATACTTAGCTAGTTCTAAATTTGCATTTCTAGCTCTAAGGGAGTTGTTTAGGGCAAAAATAGGAGAATATACATCCTCTGATTCCTCGGGTGAGCTGATTAGAGGGAGAAGATTGCATCGAATTGAAGAGAATAATGTTGAAGCCCAAACAAGAGTAGAGACTGGGAAGCATAAGGAAGACATGGAGGAAGAAGTTGTAAAGACACCTTCTGAACATGCAAGCCTCACGGGGTTAAATGATGCTGCAGATGAGTTTTTTGATGTCCCAGAACCACTAGATTGCGAGCAATCAGAAAATGGTTGGGCATCTGACTTTGGGCCAGAGATGTGTTCTCAGGTAAATTGGTACCATTTGGCATTTTCAATGTGATAGCACTCCATATGTGACAAAGTGGATTTTTGATGGGGCATAGCTACCTTGTTCCATTATAAATTTACTTCTACACTGGTTATAACGATTCAACTAAGACTTGGCTTCATGCTGCTTGTGGATGAATCCATGAATTTACATGTCAATAATTTGTTAATTTATATATCAACACCCAGACTTGTGTTTGCTTATGCAATTTAAAATTAGAATCTTTTACCTGGTGTTGATGCTCCATTTGCCAAGTGTTCAGCAACTGTTTTTTGCAAGTTGATTTTTCAGGATACGCGCCATCCAAAAGTGTCGAGTGCTGCTGTTTTTGTGAAGAAATTGCATGATCTTGCAGGTTAGTTTGATAGGCTTCTTTTGAGAACCTACGTCATCTTTGAATACTTGAGAGCTCAAGATCTTTTTCTTTTGCAGTTCAGAAGAGGGGTTATGTAGACCTACATGAGATGGCAAGGGAAGATTGTTCATCATGCAACTATGGATCCACTCTTCCAAAAGATCCACTTTGTAATTTGCTTTGCAGTTGGACCCAAACAGATCCCTCTACATTTCTAATTCGTGGAGAGACTTATTTAGATGATCGTAAGAAGGTGAATTTACATTAAACCCGACTTTGAATCAATTTTTCTTTGAATAACTTTGTATTAATGCGCAGGTCCAGTTCTTTAATATTTAACATTGGAGTAATAGATTTATGATAAGAAATTGCAACCAGATAATTAATTTATCTAGCCAGCTCTTAGTCATCTGAGTAACTAGTTTCTGGTTCAATTGTGGTTAGTCTATGTCTTGGTTGTAAATCTGAAGTCACTTAATATGCTCCAGTTCACTTAGTGTGCTCCAAGTGTTGTCACAATTATTTACACCAATAGGTGTTTGAATCGTTTAATATGCTCTTACGTGTTATATCTTAAATGCTTACTAAAAAACATGCTTCTTTAGATCCTCATATTGTCTCTTCTCCGTACGATGTTTCATAGATTAAAGCAAAAGGCACCTTGATGCAAATGGTTGGTGCAGATTGGCTGAAATCTGATAAACGAGAAGATGATCTTGGTGGCCGCCAAGGGGGCATTGTTCAGGTTTTCCGAATATTTATTTTGGGCGTAACACATCGATCAAAAAATATTTTAGCTCAGCTAACTTTCATACCACTTTGTACTGCAATTGCGTCGTTGTCTCTGAGGTTAACATGTATTACCTTTATTATGCTGTAGAAATATGCTGCAAAGGGTGGCCCGGAATTCTTCTTCATTCTCAACATACAGGTGAAGGCAGTCTTATGTTATCTTTATGTGCTTTTCTTTCATCAACATTCGAAGAATTTAAGATTATTTAACAATAAAGTTGTGACAAATCAGGTCCCAGGTTCGACGACATATAGTCTTGCTTTATACTATATGATGGATACTCCTCTAAAAGACACACCCTTGCTAAAAAGCTTCGTAGAAGGGGACGATTCCTATAGAAATTCAAGGTTCAAGCTCATACCTTATATATCCAAGGTTTGTGTTCTTGACTTTGCATGGAACTACTTTTCCTACTATACCAGTTAATTTTAATAGCTTGCTTCCATTTTAGTCCTTTGAGTACGAACTTGCCCATTAATTGTCCTACATTTATCATCTCAAACCAATTTTTGTCTTCCCTCAGGGGTCATGGATTGTCAAACAGAGTGTTGGACGGAAAGCGTGCCTTATAGGCCAGGCGTTAGAGATAAATTACTTTCGCGGGAAAAACTACTTGGAGGTAAACTGCAACAATAATTTAACATTGCATTGAACAGAAACTTTTTTCCTCTGACATCGATCTGCACATAATGCTAGCTCATTGTGCTTTGTTCTAAACGAGATCGAAATATTTTCTTCTGCAATTTCAGCTTGGAGTCGATATCGGTTCATCCACCGTGGCAAGGGGTGTGGTTGGCCTTGTTCTAGGCTACCTAAACAATCTAGTTATTGAAATGGCATTTCTCATACAGGTAATTTTACAAACATCATATGGAAATGTTTTGTGCTTTTGAATGTTCTGACAGTTGATTCTGAGAAATATATGAATGTTGTTGTTGTTAACAGGCCAACACACCAGAAGAGCTACCAGAATATCTTCTGGGAACCTGTCGTCTTAACCATCTGGATGCTTCAAAAGCAGTTATTGTGAAACCTTGATGATGTATATTCCTTGGATTCTCCCCTCTTCTATTGAAGGAAAGCTGCACATCTCATCTATATCTATTGATTTGCACAGAATCACACAGCATTTCAAGTAACATGTGGATGTTGCCTATTCTTTCATTTAGACCAATCAAATGATGTTTACTAATTACTATAGTATATTGTTGTGAATACACAATTCTTGTACTGGGGTTTACTCAAGATTGAGATTTAACATGTTAAGGAATATATTTTACTTCAACCCATCCTCATCTAAACCAACCAACTTGGTTGTGTTCTGTTTCAACTAAAAAGTTAACCCGATTAATCTGGATCACTTTCCTGGACCAATTAACAATATTGGGCAGAGGTCGATAAAAGTAAAGTCCAGTACCATGTGATTAGGGGAATTGTTAGGCGGATGTCGGTAGAATGTCAAGTATAGCACCCAAGATATGTGACAGTATAAGAAATAAAGTTGTGTCTTCATTATTTAGGTGTAATTTTTGGTGTAGTGATAACAAATATGGTGACCTTTGTGATTTGTGATTGCATTAACAATACATTTATCAATTGTCTCAAACTATTAGTGTCAGAGAGATAATGAATGTGGCCCTGTTCTCGATGAGGAAAGCCATGAAACCTGTATAATATGACAATACAGAAATGATAAGTCATAACCATTTTCGTCTGGGCATGGCTCATGATAAACGAAACGTGTACCATACAAGTAAAGAAGCATGTTCTTGCCCATCTCAATCCAATTTATTTTGGATCCACTCCCAGCTCATCAAGACCTACAATTCATTGGTAGTGAGGGACAGGAAACCAAAGGGAGCCCCCACATCTCTTGACAGACAAAGTGTTGCATGAAATTGGTGCACTCAGAGATGTCATGATGCAATTCAATGGTGAAGCCTTGTCCTTACTCCTTACTGGTAGGGCTGGCAACTAGTATTTTTGCGGAAAATTTATATTTTTGGTCATTCAGTTATATTCGTGGTACAGATTACAGACTTTATTCCTGAGTTATATGTGTGGTTCTACCACCAATTTGTCACTTAGTGACAAATTTGGTCCTTCAGTGACTAAATTCGCTACTTTGCATATAACTAGAGAGACTAAATTTGTACTACGAGTATAATTTAGAAGGCCAAAAATGTAATTTTTCCTATTTTTTATTAAATTAGAATTCACATACATTAAGCATAGCTATAATGTGGTGTTTGGTACCATGTATCATAACTTAGTGCCAAACTATCATGATGAATGCTGTACTGCACACTAATGAATCTCGTATAATGCTGATTTTAGTACGACAATCACGCATCACTTTCCTAGATCCATAATCAACGGCCACTTTACTACACCATTGACATGAACCTGCAACATCATAAAATAATAGCAATAATAGCTTCACTTCACCAATCTCAATCCATGATTTCAATTTTTTTTAATCTGAAAACGATAAAATAAATATATATACATTTTCACCACAAATAAAAACTTTATTACGTTATGCCTCTACTCTTTTGGTGGGATAAAATTTATATAGGTTGTTACTATTTAGTTGAGTGATTTGAGTCCAACCATAATAGAACGTGATCTATAGTTTAATATCACCTCAAATAGGACTTACAAAAAATATTAAACATTTTGTCTTTTAATACGGATCACTCTGTTTTTTAATTGATCCTGATACTTAGACTCCATTTTGTGCACAATTAAATTTGTTTTCAATATTAGTTGTCTAGTTTACGGCAATCATGTGTATAACCACAATATATTCTGAGTTCAACTCTCCGTGTGAGTTATCTATTTGTCTTTTTGGTTTAGGCCGATCAATTATGGGTACTCTAGGTAGATTTACCTCCTTGTGGTCTTTTAATGACTAAGGTCACAAGACGGACTTTGACGATTAGGGTCACAAATCAGACCTCACTCAGAGTACACATTTAAATAGTGGCTATGACTTTTCTCATAAATCAAAGTAATTATGTGTAGGGTTGTATTCCTATCGAGATCGAAGAAAAAGGTATGGAATTTGCCTTATGGGTGTTAAAGTATTTTGATTAATGAAGCATATCTAACTAGGGTTGTACAATGGTCAATTCAATTGTTTTCAATTAATAACTCAAATAACCGAGAAATTGTTAACATAAATGTAACTAATCGATAAATTTTTAAAAGAATGAAATAACTAACATCTTTTAACTTCATAGCCGATAATCATCGTCAATCCCTACATTTAAAATGTTTATTCAACTCTTAACCATCAAGATAGCCATAACATATGATACAATTATTTTCATCATGTGAATTGTAAAAAAAAATATTTACATTACGAACTTAAAAATAAGAGTAATCATGTGAATTCTAAAAAAAATATTTACATTACAAAGTTAAAAATAAGAGTAAAAGTTAAGAGTAGAAAATATGTTATTCATCGTCTGAATTAGGTAGCAATACTTCACATTCAAAGCTTTTTATTGAACATCAAAACGTACAATGAGGACACGTCAGATTTAGGCAATAGTAAAGTAAAAGAACCTAACCTTAACGCACATTTAGCTTATTTTTCCCAAATTTGCGTTATTTTCACTGTTCGCTCTGCAAAACTCCTGAAATAATGTCCAATGCCCTAATCTAGGGTTTTAAGCTTCATGGTAAGTTCCAATCATTGTCCATGCAAAACAAAATAAGATTGTTTTTCATCGTCTTTCTCCATTCCCCTTTCTTCAACTCTATCAAATATTACACCCAATTTTCTCCATCTCTGCTTTCAACTATTTTAGGTCTTTTTTTTTTGTCTGTTTGGCTGCTGATAATATGAGGTAAAAGTTCTTAGTTTTGCTCATTAATTTCATCCATTACTGTTCTTTCGCTTTAGTCTTCTGAAATATGCAGAATCCGGTATCTATGGCTTTTTTCTTTTATTCTTTTTAGTTCTTGCATTTCGTAGCTGCCAAACAGGAAACATTTCTGTTCTGTGTTTGCTAAGTGATTGTACTATTCTGGGAACTGTAAAGTGACAGGGAAACGGTGTCGTACTACATTTTGAGTAGAAGTTTAGGAAAAAATTAAAAAGAAACGCTTCCCCACATTTATGCAGGGTGCTTTAATTGCTATTTCTGCTAAAGATTCTATGTGATTTTCATATAATTTTCTAGTTTTTTTTCATTTAGTTTTATATTTTTAGGACTTTTCTTCAGTGCATTATTTGTATTATGCAAAAGGAAATCAGTAACATATAGGGAGAAAGATTGTTTTGATGGTCAGAATCAAAAGAGACCTATTTTTTGTAGTATATATGGTTTTGGGGAAAGAAAATGTTACTTTCCTTAAAGCATTTGTCCTGAATTCTGTCTCAAATGACATGGTTTTTTGTAGATAAGTGTCAAAACACTTCATTTTCCTGTCAATCACATAAAGTCACCACAAAATATGGGGAATGGAACATTACTCTTTTTGGAAATATTATGAGGGTGGATTGTAGTAAATTTTACCTTAAAAATGCTGTACATATACAAAATCCCCAATACCCCTATATGGCTATATGTGATAATCTTTTCTTTTTTTTTTCTCTTTCCATATCCTTTGCTGTAAATTTTCTTCTTAGCTTTGGATGGTATCTTATCAATCATATCATCTCCTAATAATATGTGCATATGTCTTTTTGTGTATGGGTCTTTATTGGATTCTTGGTGTACAGTCATAGTCATAGGCTTTAATAGTTTCTTTAACTTGTGTTTGCATTCCAGAAGATGAGTATGGTTGAACCCGGTTATTGGGATGGGATTGCCACCGGGGCCAATGGCGACAACTTTCATGACTTGCTCAGTATTCTGGATTTTCCCATGGAGAGTTTGGAAGGAGATGGCTTCGATGACGATTGGGATGCTAGTAATTTGCAATGCCTTGGGCCAATCCCTTCCGATGCTTTAATGGGCTTGCATCCTGTTCCCCAACCCTATACTCGCAACGGCTCGTTGGGTGTAACGATCAAGTCAGAGGCTTCGGTAAGTTGTTCAACCTTTTAGCCCTGCAACTTTTTATGCTTGAATGCTTTGTAGATTCATGCATTTTTTTTTCAGTTGTACATAATTTTTTTGGCATGTTCTTCCCCCCTCGTTTTTTCTGATTATGTGTTTTCCTTTACGAGTTCTTCTTCCTTGAGGGTAGGGGAAGTGCATATGTTTCATTGTCGGTAGGGTTTTGATTGAAATGGGCAGAATTGGAGTTAGCTCAACAAAGTTTGAATGCTGGAAAAAATAGGCAAAACCTTTAGGGAAATGTATTTGAGACAATAAGCATGTTAGAAGTGTGTTTGGCTTAGTTTCAAAACCAATTTCCCAGATATTTTTGGAAAATAAGCTTTGACATAAAATTTAATTCCTAGAAATAAGCCATATCTCTGTATTTAATTTATTAAAAAAAACACCAAATGCATTAACGCAATTCCCTAATGCGCTTAACACTAAATATAATATGTATCCCGCTCTTAGTTTAGGGATGAACTTGTTCAAAATCAGAATTTAGGAAAATATAACAATTGAACTTTGAGATAGTGCAAACTCCAGTCCCCAATGCAATCCCGAGTGCCATTTTAGGCCTGACTCTAGGCTGGCACCTTTTGCTGCTAAGTGAAGAATAAATTGTTTTTTGAGTTAGTTACTGCTGTGGAGGATTGTATATGATTTTTCCATGAAAATCATGCAATCATCGAGGTCACTCTGAGACACTCTTGTTAAAGCTAATTAAGTTTTCCATACCTCATCCCTCGTTTCTCCTATAAAATTTGAAAAGAAGTGAGTGTGTCTCACCAAAAAAAAGGAAGTAGGCACGTATGTAGTCTAACATAACACAAATATGCTTTTCTGGTTGTCTTTATAGAATTAGGGATTATAAACAGCAGTAGTTTTTAAACATTAAAAGCGGTTTATGCTTTCCTGGCTCTCTCTGTTCTGCAAACAGGATTAACTGTTTTTTCTTCCAAGAACTCATTAATTTATGTTGAAGAATAGCTTTATCAAGCCAAATAAAAAGTTCATTATATACTTTCAGCTTAAAGTTTTCTTAAAGAAGCCAATTATGACTTGTGCAGAAGTTTTGGTTTATTCTTTACTCGAAAAGAAATCTCATTTTCCTATTTGTTGCCATTGTGATGCTTTTAAAGATCAATGTGTCTTTCTGTTCCTGGAAGAGTTACCCATTAAGAAATGGTTTTATTCTGTTGATTACAACTCTGCTTTGTGTACAGCAATTTGTAGCAGTCGAGTTTCCTTAATTGCTTCTTTCTTGTTTGATTGTTCTACTTGTATTTTATTAACTGTCTTGTTCTACCTGAAGGTGGACAGCATCTCCCGGAAAAATCAGCTGCTGAATTATGGTGAAAAAACCCCTGGTGCAGCCCTTCTTTGTCCTGATAATTATTCTGAGGACCACAAATCTGGAATGTTTCAGACACAAACCCCAACCCGCATCTCTGAGAACCGTGCTCTTTACTTGGGCAAAATGATCGCGGCCATAAAATCCAACTTCATAGTCCCAGTAGGCACTCGGTCCAAGCGCATGAGATCCTCAAAGTTCAATCCATGGCCTTTTATTTCTGCCACCTTCGCATACAAAAATACCCAAAGCACCAAAAAGAAACGAGAGAGAAAGTTGTCGCAGAGATCAATTGCCGCAAAGGACATCGAATCAGATCCTTGTGAGCAGAAGGGACGACAGAGTTTTCCCGTAAAAAAATGCTTACACTGTGAAGTTACAAAAACACCACAGTGGAGGGAGGGACCAATGGGGCCAAAAACACTCTGCAATGCCTGTGGAGTTCGGTACCGTTCTGGACGCCTATTTCCCGAGTACCGACCCGCGGCTAGCCCGACATTCATTCCTTCTTTACACTCCAGCTCTCACAAGGAAGTCACAGAAATGAGAAGAAAAGCGGGGCAAGAAGCAGTCACTCATGGTGAATGTCAGCCATGGTTGAGGACCCATACAAAGTAGCCATCTGTCTGATTGAATTTAGTTAGAGAGGTGAGAACAATTTTAGTTTTAGGGGCTTAAGCCATTTTCATTAAGATCAAATCTTTGATTATATTATTGTTATTGTTGTGTATTATGGTAGAAAGGAAGACAGGCTTTGAGTTGTACAAAAATGGAATAAGGATTAAGGAGTCTTAGGTTAGGCGCAGGATGTGTCCTAAGGGATGTGCATGAGCCCCTAGGTTTGGTAGCTAGGATATATGTTTCTTTTCTGAGTGTAATTGAAACCATTGTATACTTCCAAATGTATTAGGGAGTTGAGTTCTCTTATTAAACACCTCTTTTTTCCATTATTCTTTCCACTTTGTATTAAGTTCGAGCTCGAGTTCATGCCACTAAACGAGGGTTAACACTTGTTTATGTACCATTTAGGTATGTCATTGAACTCGATTTGGTTACTATTAGCCAAACTCTAACTTGAGTATTTCGTGTAATGAATTGAACTTGATCATCTTAATATTCAGTTCGGGGTTTTTTTTTTTTTTTTTTTTTTTCCTTTGTAATAAAATTTTTGTGTAAAAATTATGAAAAGTCGAGTCTGAGCTCAGCCAAGCTTGAGCTTTGGTTATTTGTTTTTTTAATTGAGTTGAGCTTTAAACTTTCACTACTGAACTAAATTATACCTCTAAATTATCACTCTATAATTTCTTGCAGAATTGATGTGGAATCGCATTAGCCGGTATACTCTATACTCTTTTTTTTTTTGGTTTATGGTATACTCTATACTCTAATTTATGCTTTCCAGTATAGAATTTACTTTAGGATTGGGCCAGAATCACGACTCGTATACGGGCTCTGCATCACGGCATTTAGTGGGCTCTGATAGGTAAAACCATGGGCCTAATAATTGAAAAGAAACTAATAAAATAGAATGGACTAATGGGCATCAATTTTGCAAATTATGCGAACTCTATGTTCACAATTTTAGATCTCAATACACAAAATCACATTACTTAATATTTACAATTTTGTTATATAGATTCAAAATTTGTGTTATACTGTTAAATATAGAGTTATATATAGAATTCTGTAATTATGAATATAGAATTCTGTAATTGTGAACATATAATTCTAAAATTGTGAACATAGAGTTCTAAAATTGTGAACATGGACCCGAATCCACCTTGCAAGATGGATCTGCGTCCATGTTATAACAACTAGTATCAATTTAGTCGTATTCCGTAATATCAAATTATATTGTCATATTACATAATAGATTGCTAATAAATGTTTATTTTAGTATATATATATGAAAAATAAACATGCATACTAATAATCACCTTACAATATAACTATGATCTACCGTATAATAATTGATAATAACGTAACATTCACTTAGCAAATGAAAATTAATTATTCTTGAAATTTTATTTTAAAAAATTAATTGAAAAAAGATAGATAAATTATATAGAAATTTTGAGAATGCCGAATTATATATTATATATTTATAATTATATATAGTTGAATCTCCCATTCACAAGGACCTCCCCACATCCATCTCACAATAACATTGAGAGAATGTAAATCACTATGCCAAGTATCGGTGCACACAATAAATCTGCCTACTGTAAACATAATTCTTACATTATTGCTATCAAAGCTCAAACCTTAATCTTTTTTTTTTCAAATACTGTGTCTGCTGAATCAACTAAGCTAGTTCGGCACGGGACCAGGATAGGCACTACAGCGGCAGCCCCACAGCTGCTACTTTCTTAATTTGGTCCCCTTTTTACTGTCTTTGTAATTTGTATCCTTCATTCACGTGAACCTCTCCTTTCCTCAACGTTACTCTACAAGCACCCCCCCTTACAATTTCTCCTATTTTCACACTCTCATACGCTTCCTTTTAGGTTCACTCTCATTTCTCATTCCTCTCAAATACCACGTGTTGATTTTATGTCATTGTAAAATTTGCCACAATAATATAGTTAAAACTTAAACTTGCTCCAATCTTATGATTTAAATTACAATGATTTTTACTAATTAAAAGGAAAAAAAAAAGTATAAAATTTGGAGTAATTTAAAATGAGGTGAAGATATTGAGAGAACATGCAAGTATATAGTACTGTTTGTGATTTGATGTGGCTGTGGTCGGGTGGGGGCACCACGTCAGCACCGTCTTGGACCATCCAATAATGTTCTGACAAATGTGGTACCAAAACTTCATCTTCACTATCAGTCAACTACCAGAGACACAGACAGACAGAGACTCCCCGCCGGTTGTCCTTTAGCTGTCAGTTTCCCTTCTTTATGGCGCTTTCCGACTTCCCGGCCGGCCCTCCGGCGCCGGATAGGACCGACCCCACATCTTTAAAAAAAAAAAAAAAAAATTATTCGGCTGCTAAGGACAATAGGCACTGTTGCCGTGTCATCATAATTTATTTTTTATTCATTAGGTTTATATGTACTTATACAAAGTGTCTTCATCAGTTCTAATTAATTTGTTGGGTTTTAAATCTTGCAATATGTTCATGTTTTTAGTGGGAATTGAATTCGTATCCTGTCACAAAAATTGTGAATTTTTTAATTGGGAATTGAATTCGTATGCTGTCACAAAAATTGTACTCCCTCCGTCCCATTTTACCTGTCATATTTACTATTCATTGGTCAAACCAACTCTTTCTTGATTGCTTATTTTCTTTAGTAATTTTTTATTATTTTTAAATTTAATTTTTTGTGTTTAATAGTACTTTTGATGTAGTTTTTAAATATATAAATTTTATATATTAATACTAAACTTAATATTATAAAAAATTGGATTAAAAATAACTTTTGAAATGAACCAGACAACCAAAATGGAACGGAGGGAGTAGTAATATTTTTTGAATAATTTTTTAAACATTTGAGTTAAGTACCACGAAACTAATGTCATCATAATTGAGAAGGCAGCAGAGAGAAATGGCAGGCAGAGAATGATGATTGATGACGAGTGATTGCAAGTTTTTATGTCAGTTTTTGCTGTCGTTTCCTCCACCAGCCTGTCCATTTGATTTCTTTACAAAATCTGACGTTGATTTTTCTCCTATTAGATTTTTTTTTTTGGATCAGGAGGGGGTGGAACCCAGGAAACCAATTACAAGTTCCTCTCAGTACCTTTTTTTTTTTTTTTTTTTTTTTTTTTTTTTTTTTTTTNTTTTTTTTTTTTTTTTTTTTTTTTTTTTTTTTTTTTTTTTTTGCAAGTTCCTCTTAGTACCTCTAAGCTTTTTTATGTTTGGTCTAAGAGCAAGGCAATCAGTGAATCATATGGAGTTATTAGTACAATCTTTGCTTTGCTGGAGGAGAGATAGTCAAGGAAAGAGAAGAAAAGGAAGCCTCTGCAAATGAGAAATATTGGTACAGTAATCTGTACCCAAAAAAAAAAATTGCTTGTTGCGCTTGACACGCATCAGGCGCAACAAGCGCGCCCGCTAGCAATGAGCAGAAATCTCACTCACGGGCCTAAACGACGAGAAAATATATCTCCTGCCGGCGCTAAAAGGGAGAAAGTCCTGAGAGTAGTTCCAACGCCTGTGGATCCGGTCCCGGGTTCAACCATACTGCGAATTCTCAAATTCAGGGTAAAGAGGGCCCTAGAGAGAAAATTATAGAGAGAAGAGTGGTGTTGCCCCTTTTTCTACCATTGGAAAAAGGGACACCTGTGGGAACATCTCTACTGACGAACAATTTCAATAGTATGGGTGTAGCCGTGCCACGAGGCACGACCAGGAAAGTAATTATCAATGCCAAGTTATCTTAAGCTCACCCTATTTATTTATAATAGCAAAGAAAAAACTAAACAAGCAGCCCTTTCCACTGCCGGGGACTTCCATGAAATGAAAACGGCCGGCATCGTCGTATGCTCCACTTTTGTTGCCCTGGTTTATATCCCGGAGTACTCCTATGGCCGATCTGTCACCCAACCTACTTAAACAACCTAAAGGCTTGGCCCCGTCCCGTTTGGAGAATGACCCCGTATGGCACGACTTAGTCAGTTATTCTCGCAGTTCAGATAAGATTCGGACATGCAGAGTTAGTGAGCGGTGTAATAGGCGACCATTTCGCGCGGTTCGGGGGGCACTTGACTCAGCCGCCGGCGCCCGACAACGTCTTGACCCCCATCCAATTTTTGGGCCGAACCCATAAATTTTTTTGAAAGATAGAACATTCTTGATCCTTCCTTTTACTTACTAGTATTTTTCTGGAGGGCGTGTCAGGCGCGCCTGACATTCTTGTTTTTAGTTTTTTTTTTCTTTTAAAATCAGATTTGTTTATTATTTTTTCCTCCCCTCCCATTTTCTCTTTCCTAATCACACTTACAAAAACTCCTCAATTACCGTGAAATAACCACATTGATGAGGATGCTCTAATCTATCATCCTTTAAAGCATCTCCACCAATGGATATTGGTGGGGGATATTGTGAGCTTAGTGCCACATGGCATGAGAGAGAGATGAAAAATGAGAAGAGAGAGAAAGGGGGATAAACTTCTGCAAAACAAGAGATAATGCAGACCAATGGGTCCCACTAAAGCAAATGAAGAGGCACTCACGCGTGCGTGAGCGCCACTTGCTGCGCCCAGCGGGCGCGTGTGCGTCAGGCGCTCATGACAACCTCAGTTATATATATATATTTTTTAATTTGATTTGTTTTTTTTTCCTCCAGCCCTATTTTCTCTTTCCTAATCACACTTACAACAACTCCTCAATTACCGCGAAAAAAACCCATTGATAAGGATGCTCTTAATAAGGTTCAAGAATCTTGATAGTATAAGTAGTATTTTCTAATTGATAACCGGTTAAAATCTAATCGCATCTTCACACCTGAGCAAGTTTTCACACCAACCAAACTTGCTCAGGTGTGAAGATGCGATCAGATTTTAACCGGTTATCAATTAGAAAATACTACTTATACTACCAAGACTCTTGAACCTTATTAAGGATGATAGATTAGACCAAACATTACAGCTTATAAAACTCGTCCCTATATATATATATATATATATATATATATATATATNTTTTTTTTTTTTTTTTTTTTTTTTTTTTTTTTTTTTTTTTTTGCAAGTTCCTCTTAGTACCTCTAAGCTTTTTTATGTTTGGTCTAAGAGCAAGGCAATCAGTGAATCATATGGAGTTATTAGTACAATCTTTGCTTTGCTGGAGGAGAGATAGTCAAGGAAAGAGAAGAAAAGGAAGCCTCTGCAAATGAGAAATATTGGTACAGTAATCTGTACCCAAAAAAAAAAATTGCTTGTTGCGCTTGACACGCATCAGGCGCAACAAGCGCGCCCGCTAGCAATGAGCAGAAATCTCACTCACGGGCCTAAACGACGAGAAAATATATCTCCTGCCGGCGCTAAAAGGGAGAAAGTCCTGAGAGTAGTTCCAACGCCTGTGGATCCGGTCCCGGGTTCAACCATACTGCGAATTCTCAAATTCAGGGTAAAGAGGGCCCTAGAGAGAAAATTATAGAGAGAAGAGTGGTGTTGCCCCTTTTTCTACCATTGGAAAAAGGGACACCTGTGGGAACATCTCTACTGACGAACAATTTCAATAGTATGGGTGTAGCCGTGCCACGAGGCACGACCAGGAAAGTAATTATCAATGCCAAGTTATCTTAAGCTCACCCTATTTATTTATAATAGCAAAGAAAAAACTAAACAAGCAGCCCTTTCCACTGCCGGGGACTTCCATGAAATGAAAACGGCCGGCATCGTCGTATGCTCCACTTTTGTTGCCCTGGTTTATATCCCGGAGTACTCCTATGGCCGATCTGTCACCCAACCTACTTAAACAACCTAAAGGCTTGGCCCCGTCCCGTTTGGAGAATGACCCCGTATGGCACGACTTAGTCAGTTATTCTCGCAGTTCAGATAAGATTCGGACATGCAGAGTTAGTGAGCGGTGTAATAGGCGACCATTTCGCGCGGTTCGGGGGGCACTTGACTCAGCCGCCGGCGCCCGACAACGTCTTGACCCCCATCCAATTTTTGGGCCGAACCCATAAATTTTTTTGAAAGATAGAACATTCTTGATCCTTCCTTTTACTTACTAGTATTTTTCTGGAGGGCGTGTCAGGCGCGCCTGACATTCTTGTTTTTAGTTTTTTTTTTCTTTTAAAATCAGATTTGTTTATTATTTTTTCCTCCCCTCCCATTTTCTCTTTCCTAATCACACTTACAAAAACTCCTCAATTACCGTGAAATAACCACATTGATGAGGATGCTCTAATCTATCATCCTTTAAAGCATCTCCACCAATGGATATTGGTGGGGGATATTGTGAGCTTAGTGCCACATGGCATGAGAGAGAGATGAAAAATGAGAAGAGAGAGAAAGGGGGATAAACTTCTGCAAAACAAGAGATAATGCAGACCAATGGGTCCCACTAAAGCAAATGAAGAGGCACTCACGCGTGCGTGAGCGCCACTTGCTGCGCCCAGCGGGCGCGTGTGCGTCAGGCGCTCATGACAACCTCAGTTATATATATATATTTTTTAATTTGATTTGTTTTTTTTTCCTCCAGCCCTATTTTCTCTTTCCTAATCACACTTACAACAACTCCTCAATTACCGCGAAAAAAACCCATTGATAAGGATGCTCTTAATAAGGTTCAAGAATCTTGATAGTATAAGTAGTATTTTCTAATTGATAACCGGTTAAAATCTAATCGCATCTTCACACCTGAGCAAGTTTTCACACCAACCAAACTTGCTCAGGTGTGAAGATGCGATCAGATTTTAACCGGTTATCAATTAGAAAATACTACTTATACTACCAAGACTCTTGAACCTTATTAAGGATGATAGATTAGACCAAACATTACAGCTTATAAAACTCGTCCCTATATATATATATATATATATATATATATATATATTAAAAAATAGTATGAGATTTGAGACCTTGATATAATCTAGATCAACTGTCCATAATTAAAGTAATTTTTTTTTTAAAGAAAAAGCTTCCTGACAATTAGTTGAAAATGATCTCCTCCCACCATTGTCGTTTTCTTCCTTATCTTCCTCTTCTGATGCGAATTCAAACTAGTATTAGTAATACATTTTGGAAAGAAAGATGCTAGATATATTTTCAACTAGTATAAATTATGGTGTAAAGATTTTATTGGATAAATATCATGCATTTTAAGTTTCAAAGTGATGCACCTTAAGTTTCGAACTAATGCACCTTAAGTTTCAAAGTGATGCACCTTAAGTTTCGAACTAATGCACCTTATGTTTCGAAGTGACGAATCTTAAGTTTCAAACTGATGCATCTTAAGTTTCATACCTATGCACTTTAAGTTTCGAACCGATGCACCTTAAGTTTCGAACTTAAACACCTTAACTTTTAAGTTATGCACCTTAAGTTCTAAATTATTTATTAAATTATCATAATGCCCCTGCATTTTTTGTAATTTTTTATCATTTTGGACTATTAATTTTGGCTAAATCAATAGAAAATATTACTTGTAGTCTTGTACTCCCAAATTCTATTTCCAATTTTTACTTCTCTTATAAAAGGTTAATGTTAACATTTTTCTTGAGACCTACAAAAGGAAGATAACTAATCATATTGTTATGTCAGAGAGTAAAAATAATGGAGTACATGTAATATAACTCGAATCAATAGTTGAGATTTTACATCATATTTTACGTGAGAATTCCTTGACATTTGATCTCTAGTCTCTATATATATATATATATATATATTTTAGATTATATATAAATAAAATTTTTATTATTTTAATAATCCTCCGTTTGAGACAATGAGTTAGAGGGAAGATTATCAC
Source organism: Ipomoea triloba (assembly GCF_003576645.1). Lineage (NCBI taxonomy): Eukaryota > Viridiplantae > Streptophyta > Magnoliopsida > Solanales > Convolvulaceae > Ipomoea > Ipomoea triloba. The sequence continues at coordinate 33,438,133 of NC_044919.1, read as the reverse complement.
GTGCGTACGGAGTATATACCAAACCATTAATGGCGCTTCAGCCCTTGTTTAATATTTGTTGGTTTGCGTCGGAAAGTATCAAAGTACATATTCAAAGTTTTTTTTTTTTCTTCAAAAAAAAAACTTTAAACCAATTTATTATTTTGGTTTCTCAATTGTTTTTCAATTGTTCTTTCTTTCAAAAAAAAATTATTTTTCAATTGTTAATGTAGTTCATAGTTTTCAATTTCAATTAATTTGATTCTTGAATTGTTTAAAATTTCGTCAATTAAACTCTATCGAGAGATCAAAATGATGATTTTTCTAGTTTAAAATTTCTGTCAATTTGATCATCAAAGGATTTAATTGATGAAATTTTGAATAATTTGATGATCGAATTAGTTAAAATTGAAAATTATGAACTACATTGATAGTCGGAAAACAATTGATCAACCAAAATTGTAATTTTTCCTTATATTTATATGTTACTATGTAATATTATCTATATAAAAGAAATTAAAATTACAATCATATTCGTTGCCCTTATGTATTTCACATATAATTATATTTAATATAATTGAAAACTATTACCAATATCAATACAAATATATGTCTTATATTCTAAGGAAGATAGTCATTATTGACTTGGTAACCAAGTTATAACATGGGACTATCAAAATAGCGGTTTATTGACATTTTTTTATTTGAGCCGCTTAGCTATAAATAACCTAAGTTAATTTACTTATTTATCCCTTTGTAATTCTTTGTCGACTATGGTCATATGGTGGAGTTAACGAACTTAACATAATGTACACTCTCAAATAGGGATGGGGTTAGAAACTATTAGCAGAGTTTTTCCTTCTTCATTTGTATCATTAACAAAATATATAATACAATTTTATTATTATCTGATATTTAAAGTTTTTAAGTGAGTTCATATAGCATTATATTATAATAAACTTTCTAAAAAACTTGTGAACAAATTAAAAGCTCTGCTACATTAATCAGTGGTAGCTAGGAAGGAGATCAGTCATCAGAGGAAGTAAAAGCAGACAAATAATACTGTAAATCTGTAATATCCACCAGAGTACATTTAATAATAATTTTTTTATGAGACAAAATAGTAAAAAGTAAATGCATATTTGTGTAAAATATATGGAATAAGCTATACAATATACTATCAACAGTGGACCGTACACATTTATATTCATCGTCTGCAAGACATTCCATATTCAACATTGTCTGAAAAAGGTGTAATAATTATTTCCATACCCAAAACCATTTATCACAAGCCCAAAACCCTTTTAGCTCCAATGCTTGGTGTAGTGGTCTTTAACTTTATTGGATGTATTCATCTTATAATTTACATTTACTTATAAGTTATAATATATGTATTTCGTTTTTTTGTGTGTGTGTTTAATATAGAAAATAGAAAATCAGCATATTTGACCCCTTAAATATGGATAAATAACTAACTCAATCTCTCAACTATTAACTTGGGATTTCTCTTTTCATCTCATTTTCTCTTTCCTAATTACACTCACAAAAACTCTTAAAAAATCGTGAAAAAACTTTATTGATAAGGATGCTCTTAAACTAAACAAAGCAAAGCATCCATTAAATCATGAAGTAAATACGAATTAAAGGTAGGTAGGTATGAGGTATAAACAATATTAGCAAATTGTGCAAAAAACGTTAGGATGGCATTAACTGCTTCCTAGTCCATCGTTGTTGTTGGCTTGATGTGGTATATATGTCTGTTTCAATTCCAATTCATCCTGCACGTGTCGCCTGTGCCTTTCAACTTTCAACTTTCCACTAAGCTCCACCCCCTTTTGTATTTTCTCTCATCTAATACTACTACCATCATTAGGTCCATTGTCCAGGCCGCCTAATAATTTGTACAATTTAATTATTATTTCTTGACGTATAATCCGACTAGGAATAATAAGGAATTCAATATTTTTTTTAAACATTTATAATTTTAGAAGGTAAAATTATTTGTTCGACTCCAGGAGTTTGATCCTGTAACCACATTCGTTCAAAATGGTTATAAGGGTGTTATCACATTATATATAATAGTTGGCAAAAGAAATTCAATATTTAGTCTGAGGAATAGTTTATAAAACAACAATCATGAGGGGAAGAAGTTAGAGGATGGCATCTATTTTAATTGATTATATTTTGAAAGATATAATAAAAGAAGTGATTCACGCATTTTGTGAACGAAATAAGTGTGCAAATTAAGTCATTAAATTAAAGTATGATTGTGACTACTATATACTTAAAGCACTATTAAAGTTACACTTACAATTACTTACCTTGAAATTTATAATAAAGCCTAAATGTCAGCAAAAACTTGTAAAATTGCACTATTGAAGTTACACTCACAATTACTTACCTGGCTGAAATTTATAATAAAGACTTATTTTGTCACACTTTAATCTGTTAATATCAATAATTGAACGTCTAATCGAGTGACTTAATAATTCAATAAGTCATTAATAATAAAGCTGACACATTATTAGGTTGCATGCATGTTTATATATATACACTTTAAATAATAATGAAATTATGGATATAATAAAGTAGGGCAGAATTATCCAAACATGATATCTAGTGAAACATGCTTCCAGCCTTGCGTGTCTCAAGTGTCCAGTCCAGGATTAGCTGGCCATAGCAGAAAAGAACAAGTCTTTTTAGGCAAAACTCAAAAGGTAGGAAAGGGAGGGGTGGGGGGAGTAAATCATCAAATCAATATAATGGACTGTAGCGGCATTAATGGTATGGGCAGGGGAGAGGAGGAGGATGGTCCACAGCCTCTCGACATGTTTGGGACCTCACGGTACACTGCGCCACTGCTGAAACCGCAATTATGGCTGCAAAATTCTTTAAACAAACCTATGATGCCTCAACTTTGATTAAAACTAAAGGAGTTTAAAAGTAAAGTGGAAATGCCCAGTTTTCCCCAACTAGTGTGTGTTCCACCGTGTCCTACTTACTCTAGGGGAAGAGGGGCCTCTCTGCTCTGCAAACACTGGGAAAAAGAAAAGAAAGTTTGAATGGTAGTAGTAAAATGGGAAATGGAGCCTGGCCTGTTTAGAGTTTAGAGTTCAGAGTAACAGTATGTATATATAATGGCACCACTGTTTCTCTCAGCCCCACCCATCATCAGATCGCGACCGCTTAATGCAACTTATGCTTCACCCTCTTTTGCGTGTTGGACCCAAGTCTAAAATGTCAAAGTCCAATGCTATGTATTTCAAAAATGTGGGGCAGGTATAAGAAAATAAAGTTGTAAGGTTTTTACTATTAATTATAGTTTTAAGTGCAGTGATAAATGTTAATTTGGAGGGTGTGTTGAGTGGAAGAGACTTATTCACCCTTAATCAAAGGTCAAGTGTGTTCAATCCTTGGCTAGTTGTCCCACTCGATAGAGGTAGTCTTAGTCTTATGTCGTGATCATAATTGATATTTATTAATAAGTTTTATTATGGTATTTAATTTGGGTGTAAATGCTAATTATTACAAGTTTGTGTCATTGTGTGTAAAAGATATTTAAAACATTCTTTTTATTAGTCTTATTTGAGTCAAGTTTGAATCGTTAAAGCTTAAATTGAGTTATTAATCTTAGAGTTTGATCAAACTTGAGCCTAAATTGAGTTAAGATTCGAATTTTGATGGTTAGCTCGACTTGAGTACACACCTCTATTAATTGCACATTCACAACTTCGGAGAGGTAAATTGTGAAATATATTTAATAATCTATTAATTCATTTTGAATTAGTCACCTAATTAAGTTAATACCACATCCTCGCTTAAGAAATTGAACCAACTTAATATATATATATATATATATATATGTTATTTTTATCGCTTTTATATTATGATTCAATTTAAATGAATTAAATTTTGAATTGTTTTTAAAGCAGATAAAAATAGAATAAGATTGTAATCATATGGTATTTGACTGATTTAATACGGGTCATGTTCAATATATCACTCTATCAGTATATATTTTTAAAAGAGTTAATTATCAAAATGGCCATTAGCTATTTTTAGTAATTAACTCTTTTAAAAACTAACACATGAATTTTTATTTTATAATTAACCAAAATTAATATAATTTGTTACCACCCATTTGGTTCACTGAAAAATATTTAAAGGAAATTGAATTTAAGTTCTATAAAAAACAAATTACTAGAAAAATAAATTACATTGTTTGGTTTAATTTGTGGAAAAAAAATTACTAGGAATATGAAACCTAAGATTTGCTAGGAAAATATTTTCCTCATTGTTAAGGAAAACTTTCTTCAATGAAAATTGTTTTCCATCAATCCAAACAACATAAAATACAATTTTCCTCAATTTGTATGAAAAAACATTTTTCATGTTTTCCATCCAACCAAGCACCGCTCAGGGTTGCTAAGGGATATGCATGCAGAAGTAGATGATTTGAGGATGACAAGCATGCACTAATTAAGAGATCCGATTTGATTAATTGTTGATACATACATGCATACACATGTTCATGTGTTTGTTGTGATCAACTGTCCTTCCACCACTTGTACTAATGTTTAATAATCAATCATAGTTTAAGGAATATAGACATCATTATAATTTATTACATTTAATTGATCATTAAATGTTTTGTATAAATTATATATTGACTAGAAAAGATGATAATAATGTTTTAGTTAACAATTATTACAAAGATCCTTATAGAGAGATGAATATTAAGGGTATGAGTTTGGGTTGAGTTTTTGTTTAATGAGACGAATTTATAAAATTCATGATATAATATGGTGAAGTTTGGAAACATGAGATATAAAAAAGAAATGTAAGCACTTAAATGATGATTTTGAATCCTAGTGGGAGCAATTACTCTTTGTGCTTCTATATGTGAAGAAAATATTTATAGACAGATATTATATTGTAACAGAGTCAATAGTATAAAAAAAATGATTTTGAACTTATACCTTTTTTTTGTGATTTAATGATGTTTGAAAAGAATAAATTTTAGTTGTTGAAACTTTCTTGATCCATTTTATATTCCGGCGGAAATATTTAGGGGCCAAGCTTGTCTTACGGAGCAAAGTATGAGTCTCAAAACGACATAAGCAATCATTCCACAGTTGAAGAGGTTGGACGGAAACCTGTCGACCACGCGCTCTGGGCGTGCGTATCACGAAGTGCGTTTAACTAAGGTTACGGATACTGACAAACGGAATTTTTCCTTTTTAACTAGAGTTAAAAAAAATCCCCAAAAGTCAATAACTGTTGTTCTCAAATTTCAGAGCACATACAGTCAGTAAAAGGATTGTGCCCATCTCATCTCGCATTATTATCGCGATAAATTGGTGAGTCAAGATAATTTCGTTTTACCCACTCATTTCGTACAACTGTCAGCATGCCAAATATCGAATTTCACTGTAGTTAATTACAACCAATCAACTATACAGTACTGGTTTAAATACTTTTCTAATTTGTAAGATCAAATAGAAAAAATCAAATGTATATCATTATAAATTAATAAATAATTTTTAGAACTATAAAATAAAATAATTTTTGATCTATATATGTATAATTCTAATCCTGAGAATCACTCCCCAAGTGAGAACTTGTGAACAAATCTAAACTATTGATAGAAAATTAAGTAAAAAATGAGCGGAGTCATTTTTCATAAATATTACAAAATTTTAAAATGAACGGGTCATTTTTATAAATATTACAAAGTTTTTTTTAAATATATATTTTCAACCGTTAGATATACTAGATTAATGGTTTAGATTTGTTCACAGGTTCTCACCTAGCGGAACTACTACACTAGTGCGTATATATATACACTTCATATTTGTTTGTTATAAAGTTACACACTTGCTTGCTTATAATAATTTGTCACAACTGCCAACTATCATATAGTATGATGATATTACAGTTATCAATTCAAATGAGTGGTCATAGATTTGAACCTTGGAAGTGGGAGTTTAAATTCTATGAGCTAAAAATGATTTTTAAAAAGTATAAAATAGATAATATCTTCTAAAGAATCACTCGCATTTAAAAACAAAAACAAAATTGTCACAAACTACCAAACCTTCTTTAAAATGACTCCCAAACATTGTTGGAGTGAAACTAATGTTTATTTTAGATCATTATAAAATTGTTTTCTTACAAATGTTGGGACTACAGAGAGCTTGATGATGTAATTAATGGAAGTTTAGTAATATTTTAATATTAATATAAAAGCTATTTACAACATTATTGATGTCTTTAATCATGTGATCTAAACTTAATGACAACCAAGCTGAGCGTTGAATGGCGTAATTGAGTGTAGTAGTATTTATTAATCTGGTGAAATTTTGAAGTAGCTGAATTTAGTTCCATCTTTTACTAAATGAAGAGTGTGAAAGATTCCTTCATTAATTAATTGAAAATTTTATGACACTGTCTTTCATTAATTATAAGGTAATTATTTAATTTTGTTTATATTCTTGACTCGTTTGTGATATATATTCTTTTTTTTTTCCTACTTTATTATTTGTAAAATAACATTTTAATCAATTAAACTAGTAATAAAATCTATCATATTAATCAATAAATGTTTTATTAAGGAAATTGTATAAAAATCTAGTGGTTAATAAGTCTTACCGAACACTTACTTCCAGGGTAGGGTGAGCTTGGACTCATTGTGTGACGAAATGTACAATAGTATGATTTCGATTGTGAGATTTGTCGGGAAAAAGGATTTTGTAAAATTTTTCGGATGTGCTTTGATAATTTATGTAATATAAAATCTGATGTATTTTGTGATGATTTGGTTAAAATTATTATTTTATAAATAATTAAAGAGAAAAAATAAGTGTCAAATTTTTTCTTTTTATTTGATGTAAAAGTAGGGGCAGTAAAAAACCTTAGAATATACTAGTACGTATTATTCTGATAAATAAAAAAATGTAATGAATCGTCCTCCGTCCGTGCTGTCTCTCTCTCTGTTCAGTTGTTCAGATCTGAGGAGAGAGAAAGCAAAGATAAGTACAAAACCAACACGAAGAGCGGAGGGGGGGGGGGGGAGAGAGAGAGAAATGGAGGTTTTGACTAGAGAGAGAGAGTAGAGAGTAGTAGGAGTGTTGTGTGTGTATTCCGTTAACAACAGCGGCGATTTCTGAGGCGCTGTGTCGTGTATTCTGTTTCGTCGGTTTGGTTGAGGGCCGATTCACTCGCCCTTTGTTTCGCCCAAACTCCCATATCTTATCGCCGATTAATACCCGATGAGTATTGTGTAAGGACATTGAACATTATTCACTCTTTTCATGCACAGCTCTCTCCCCCTCTGATGCGCTCTGGGATCGCTGAAGATTTTGGGTTTGCAGTGATAGCAGTAAATGCTACTATTCAATTCCACTCCTAGAAGCTTATATAGGCCTTAATCCCAGTGTTTATAGCACTGCACAGCATTTACGTCCGTATACGTATGCATATATACACGTTTATGACCTTCTGGTGTAGAATTTGATTTGATGGAGCTGTAGAGAGGACTCTCGCTCAGAGCTCTTCTTAATTGCTTCCTGTTGTTTTCGTCGAGGTTTAATATACATGTGCAGTTCTTCACGTTTCACAGGTAAGCTTCACAGATCTCTACTCTTCTGCTTCTCTCTGGCTCGGTATGTATATCTGCTGTGTTTTTGTAATATTTATATATAATGTGTTTGTATGTGTGTATAGATACGTACGTATACATACACTTGTGTGTTTTTATGTGCATCTGTGTAGATGTGGTTTACTGTAGTGTGGTATGGACGTTTGTGGGTTTAGAGGATTGTTATTAAGTTTCTGAAATTGTTTGTTGCTATTGCGATTCCAGTGTTTACTAAGGAAGAGTGAAGGGAGGTTTTAGCAGCGGAGGAATTGAAGATTAGGAAAATTACATCTCGAGAGGGAGGTTTGGAGGAGGAAATGGAGTCGTGCGAGGAGAAGAATTGTTTGGACTCGCAGCTATGGCACGCTTGCGCCGGCGGGATGGTGCAAATGCCTCCGGTGAACTCGAAGGTTTTCTATTTCCCGCAAGGCCACGCTGAGCACACTCTCACCAATAATGTCGATTTCTCCATGCTGCCTAAGATTCCAGCTCTGATTCTCTGCCGAGTCGGCGCCGTGAAGTATTTGGCCGACCTCGAGAGCGATGAGGTTTATGCTAAGATTCGGCTGGTTCCGATTGGGAACAATGAGCCTGACTTTGAGGATGCGGTTTTAGGGAGCAGTGCATCGGAAACCGCCGAAAAGCCCACTTCGTTTGCTAAGACGTTGACTCAATCAGATGCCAACAATGGTGGCGGTTTCTCTGTTCCCAGGTACTGTGCGGAGACGATCTTCCCGCGATTGGATTACACGGCCGATCCTCCTGTCCAGACCGTGATTGCTAAGGATGTTCATGGTGAAACGTGGAAGTTTAGGCACATCTATAGGGGGACGCCAAGGAGGCATTTGTTAACAACAGGGTGGAGCACTTTTGTGAACCAGAAGAAGCTAGTTGCNGGGGGGGGGGGGGGGGGGAGAGAGAGAGAAATGGAGGTTTTGACTAGAGAGAGAGAGTAGAGAGTAGTAGGAGTGTTGTGTGTGTATTCCGTTAACAACAGCGGCGATTTCTGAGGCGCTGTGTCGTGTATTCTGTTTCGTCGGTTTGGTTGAGGGCCGATTCACTCGCCCTTTGTTTCGCCCAAACTCCCATATCTTATCGCCGATTAATACCCGATGAGTATTGTGTAAGGACATTGAACATTATTCACTCTTTTCATGCACAGCTCTCTCCCCCTCTGATGCGCTCTGGGATCGCTGAAGATTTTGGGTTTGCAGTGATAGCAGTAAATGCTACTATTCAATTCCACTCCTAGAAGCTTATATAGGCCTTAATCCCAGTGTTTATAGCACTGCACAGCATTTACGTCCGTATACGTATGCATATATACACGTTTATGACCTTCTGGTGTAGAATTTGATTTGATGGAGCTGTAGAGAGGACTCTCGCTCAGAGCTCTTCTTAATTGCTTCCTGTTGTTTTCGTCGAGGTTTAATATACATGTGCAGTTCTTCACGTTTCACAGGTAAGCTTCACAGATCTCTACTCTTCTGCTTCTCTCTGGCTCGGTATGTATATCTGCTGTGTTTTTGTAATATTTATATATAATGTGTTTGTATGTGTGTATAGATACGTACGTATACATACACTTGTGTGTTTTTATGTGCATCTGTGTAGATGTGGTTTACTGTAGTGTGGTATGGACGTTTGTGGGTTTAGAGGATTGTTATTAAGTTTCTGAAATTGTTTGTTGCTATTGCGATTCCAGTGTTTACTAAGGAAGAGTGAAGGGAGGTTTTAGCAGCGGAGGAATTGAAGATTAGGAAAATTACATCTCGAGAGGGAGGTTTGGAGGAGGAAATGGAGTCGTGCGAGGAGAAGAATTGTTTGGACTCGCAGCTATGGCACGCTTGCGCCGGCGGGATGGTGCAAATGCCTCCGGTGAACTCGAAGGTTTTCTATTTCCCGCAAGGCCACGCTGAGCACACTCTCACCAATAATGTCGATTTCTCCATGCTGCCTAAGATTCCAGCTCTGATTCTCTGCCGAGTCGGCGCCGTGAAGTATTTGGCCGACCTCGAGAGCGATGAGGTTTATGCTAAGATTCGGCTGGTTCCGATTGGGAACAATGAGCCTGACTTTGAGGATGCGGTTTTAGGGAGCAGTGCATCGGAAACCGCCGAAAAGCCCACTTCGTTTGCTAAGACGTTGACTCAATCAGATGCCAACAATGGTGGCGGTTTCTCTGTTCCCAGGTACTGTGCGGAGACGATCTTCCCGCGATTGGATTACACGGCCGATCCTCCTGTCCAGACCGTGATTGCTAAGGATGTTCATGGTGAAACGTGGAAGTTTAGGCACATCTATAGGGGGACGCCAAGGAGGCATTTGTTAACAACAGGGTGGAGCACTTTTGTGAACCAGAAGAAGCTAGTTGCTGGGGATTCGATTGTGTTCCTCAGAGCAGACAATGGAGATCTCTGTGTTGGAATCCGAAGGGCAAAAAGGTGTGGCAGCATTGGCCTCGACGCTCCATCCGGATGGAACACCGGTGCCGGAACCTATGGTGGATTTTCAGCTTATTTGAGGGAAGATGAGAACAGAATCAAGAGAAGTGGTATTAATGGAAACCCAAATTCTTCTGGTGGGGGTTTTAGGGAAAGGGGAAAAGTGAAGCCGAAATCTGTTATTGAAGCTGCATATCTCGCTGCCAGTGGGCAGCCGTTTGAAGTTGTTTATTATCCACGGGCAAACACACCGGAATTTTGTGTTAGGGCATCATCTGTGAATGCCGCAATGGGTCTCCAGTGGTGCTCGGGGTTGAGGTTCAAGATGGCATTTGAAACTGAAGATTCTTCTAGAATAAGCTGGTTCATGGGAACAATATCCTCTGTTCAGGTTGCTGACCCCATCCACTGGCCTAATTCACCATGGCGGCTTCTTCAGGTAATGCAGCTCCCAGAAATACTATGTTTACAAATCTTAGACAACTGGATCTATTCTGTGAAGACTTGTTTGTTTTGTTTGTGTCCACCCAGTTTGACCCCTTTTTCATAATCCTATGACTGTTTTCATAATCCATGTGAAACTTTAGGAGTATTTAGTACTTGGCTATTGACACTTAGCTATTTGAGTTGTGGCATGAGTATGTATTAGGAGATGTTTGCTATTCTATTTGATGCTGCTAATGTTTATGACTGGTATGTCAGATGGATTTTGGTTTTGAGGGATCTCTTCAATGTCTATTTCAATTCTCAATTACTGCAGTAAATCTGTTTGTTATGGACTTTGATTAGCTTATTTACATTCTGGTTTTCTGTTTCCATCTGCACTATACTATAGGTGACATGGGATGAACCTGATTTGCTGCAAAATGTGAAGCATGTGAGCCCGTGGCTAGTTGAGTTGGTCTCAAACATGCCCATGATTCATCTATCACCTTTCTCACCACCAAGAAAAAAGTTGTGTTTACCACAAGATTTGTTGATTGACGGTCAATTTCGAATACCGTCATTTTCAAGCAACCCCCTTGGGGCCAGCAGTCATTTCTGTTGTCTATCTGACAACATTTCTGCAGGCATGCAGGGAGCCAGGCATGCTCAATTTGGAGGACAGTTATTGGATCTCCACCTTAGAAATAAAATGCAGTTGGGACAATTACCACCAAGTTTCCGGCAGATTGATTCTGAATCTAAAGTTTCTGATGGGATGATTAAGAGTCAAAAGGAGGGCAATGAAAACACCTCTTGTTTGCTAACCATTGGGAACTCTGCTCAGAGGTCAGAGAAAACTGATACCGTGATGACACCTCGATTCTTGCTCTTTGGTCAGCCAATACTCACTGAGCAGCAAATGTCACATGGCTGCTCTATTGATGCAGTTTCACAAACTTCAACAAGAAAAATTTCCAGAAGTGAGATGCAATTACAACCAGAGAGATCCCATATTGACCGGAAAGACCTTCAGGAAAATCTATCAAGTCCTACATTTTTCCTGAATCAAGCTTGTCATGTAGCTGAACTTGGCCAACATACTGGTCATTGCAAAGTTATCATAGAGTCAGAAGATGTTGCTCATACTCTTGATCTCTCAGTTTTGGGGTCATATGAAGAGCTATACAAAAAACTTGCTGACATGTTTGGAATAGAAAGATCAGAGATGCTACGCCGCATAATCTACTGTGATGCAACAGGTGCCCTCAGACAAATCGGAGATGAACCATTCAGGTACTTGACTATTTTTATCAACACTTTTATTCCCACAAAAATTTAATCTTTGAGGCTATTGATTAGCAAAGGGGCATATTTTACAATGAATTCCAGCTAAAAGCCCTTGCCTTGCATTGTTTAATGTAATTGCAGTGAGTTCAAAAGGAATGCAAAAAGATTGACAATTTCAAAGAATGCCGGCAGCAGTGCTGGGAGGTAAATGTCTATGTTATTAATATATTATTTTCATTGAATGCAAAAAGTTAAGAACTCCCTCGCCCTTGCCCTGCATTATTTAATTTAATTGCAGCATGTTGGTGTCAATCATTCCAGACACATTAGAAACATAGACAACACTTTTCTGGATAAAGTGCATCTTCCTTAAAATTTGAAGTACATTTTAAAAAATAAATGCTTAAATGGTGAGAGTATTATAAAACCTTAGCAAAGGTTTGCTTTGTGCTTAAACAAGAGGACAGAAAGTGAGTTTCCTTAGATATATTGCGATGCCATCAAAACATTGTCACCAACAAAATGGTGAAGTAAATATTTTCTTTGACCTTTGTGGTTTTCTTGAAGTGCTTCTGGTGAAATACCACATTCATGAGTAGAAATCTAGATTTGCAATTATGTAACCTAGCCTTTAATCTGGAGAATCTTTTTATTCAACAATGTATTCATTTAAAACCTTTGTTTCTTTCCAACTCTTGATAATTCAGGACATGGGTCACTGGTTTCCCAACTGGCGAACGAGGGCTAAATTCCTCAAACCAGGCGGGCGCTCTCAGCATATTTGCATAGGCTTACCAGCACCATATGGTTGATTCAGAGAATTGAATTGTGTATTGACGAGCTTCTCGAAAGATCTTCCGTTATGTATTGCCAAATAACTACTCAATTGCAAGTTTCTCTGTGACGGTTAGTCTCTCCCCATTGTGTCTAGTTTGGATAGAGTTGACGTTCAGTTGTTAGCCGCTCATAGCTACCTGGTAGCAATATAATATGAACAAATGTGGTGTGATGTTAGTATTGACGACTGATGTGTAGCAGCAAGGCTAGGTATTGATGATAGCTAGCAGAACGTGAATTCTCTTTTAGGTTTCCAATTTAATATGTTCAGACAAAGTATTTGGTTTCAAATTATGTTCGTTGCTCTACCTTGCACATCTTTTTGTTAAATATATGGTGCATCATGCATGAATTTGAGATTAGCTAGGCACACTTTCTTGCTTCAATTTTGCACTTTAAAAAAAAAATACATTATGGAATATTATTTGTTTGAAATATAATTTATTTAATTAATTATTAACAAAAGTAGTTAATTAATGGATAATTAATAAATATTTGAGAATTTTAATGTTTATTTTTTTTTTAAATTGAGATGAAATACAAACTCACGCTAAAAATAAAACTCGTAATGTTGTGAAGACATTATATTCCTTCTTAAAATGGAACAAAAGAAATTATTCTTATAATGGAACAAAAGAATTTTTCTTTTTAATAAAAAAGACAAGAAAATGGACAGGCTGGTTGTAATAAAAAATTGTGATTCCAAAGAGTGAGAGTAGTAGGCAGTTAAATCAGGTTGGTGAGACAGAAAGCATTGCACTCCAACAAGAAGTGTGGGATGCGTCATCGATTTGATGTGAATTTGTAATCTTTGAAAATTTAAACCTAATTAATGTACTCCACATAATAATAATAATAATAATAATAATAATAATAATGTCGTCTAATCAAACATCTCACGTGCGGCCTCCCGGTTGGGACTGTTTTGTTTCTGCCTCTTTCTTCTCACCAAAACCTAAATCCTATTCTTATTTGATTTTTTTTTATTTATTAAATATCAAGAATTACAAATTGAATTTCTGGTTCCTATTTAATATTACAGATGATGTTAGATTACAAGATTTTTAAAATGCTCTTTTGATAGCAAATCTTATATGCCAGTGAGCTAGGGTTCTGTATCAGTCTCCACCCTTATTTTTCTAACAATGTCAGAATATCAATTAGACTCTTATTGAAAAGATTTTGTCTTGCTTATTTGCTTGATGATGTGACATGTTAATTGTGTTAAATCAAAAGTTTTCTTAATTAGACAATTACCTAGTTATAATATAAGATGTTAAATCTATCAATTATTTTTGCCAAACATAATACACATTAGCCTTCATCACTTCATATTGTATTAACTACTAGAAAATTTATAATTTTCAATCACCTAAAAGTGATTGAAAATTTAGAGTTTATAATTGAAAAATTGCTTTCCAATCACTTAAATTTTAGATAGTTAAGTTGTTGAACATGTTACATTTTCATCGAAGGTGGTCATACATTAAAAAAAAATGCAATTGTTGAAAAAAAAACAATCATGGTGAAGGTGTTTATGAATAGTTGCTTGATGAAAGAAATCATGTGATTTTTTTGAAGAGGAAATCTTTGTATTCATGCTTATTCTTTTTTTTTTTTTTTTGGTCCTTCTTCACTTCTCTTTCTTTCTTCATTGTAAAAGAAATATTTTTTTAATTTTACAAAACAAACAATATTATTATTTATGACGTTAAAAGTATGTGTGTGTGTGTATATATATATATATGAACACATTCAAATTTAGGAAAAATGAAAATAAAGGGCATCCCAAAAGAAAATGAAAAAAAAAACTTGAAAAGAAATTTTTTTTAAAAAAAAAACTTTTTTTTTTTTTTATACTTTACATTATAAAAGAGAAATAAATTAACTGTGTTGCCGACCAATAAGAATCATTAGCAACTGATAAAACGACATAGATTTGGTGAGATGGAATCACTGCGGTGGAACCCACCATCTCACTCCATCGTCACGTCACAATCCAACAGGACGCCGTCTACAGAAGAAGGTTAACGTGCACGCAGCAACGGTTATCTAACGTCCACGGTTTAGGATTCATTTGACGGTTAGGTGGAGAGATTTTATTACCGCACGGTATAAAACTCTTTAACAACGAATAAATGGGGAACCTAATTTCTCCCGAGAAATCAAATTCTCGTCACGCCGGCTCTTATCAAATTTCCTATTCGGCCCATTATATAAACCCATTTATATACGGGACCCATTGCTTAGTCCATAGTCTAAATTCTTCATGGATCTTGAAATTGGGCCTTAAGGAAATTGCACCCATCATTAGACAGTAGACCATGGTCAACACTTATGTAGATCATAGTCCAAACCATTTTTTTCTAAACATAATTATAAAAAGAAATTGCAATCGTTACGCTTAACTAATCTTGTATTTATGATGTATTTTGATAGGGATAAATTTTCGATCTACGTAGCCCGGTATGGCGTTCCCGGTCTAAGTATAATTATCGGTCTATTTTAACCTACCGGTCCATTGTTACGTGTTGCCCCTGACCGCCTGCTTGGTCTAAGCAAGTCGGTCAGATATGTCACCCGACCTACTTGAGTCGGGGCACTAAACCCCTCGAGACCTTGACTGACTTCGGTAACCGGGCGTCCCGACCTCTGTCGGGAGATACTCGCTTGTAAAGTCTTGACCCGTTCGGGGGCTTACATCTGGCCTTCACATGTAGGGCTGTATTTATGACTGGTGCATGCTTGACACGCGTAGCGCATGTCGCCGACCTGGAACATGTCCCCAAGGTCACCTATAAATAACGCATTTAATGCTAGTAAGAGGACTTTTGACTATTTCTACTATATAATAGTCAAGGAGACCGGGAATCTCTGACCCACTGTCACGTAGACCGGATTCTCATAGGGTATCTTGTACTGTACCCGTTCTAAACATTAATAAAGAGTATTTTATTCATATTCCCGTATATTACTCTATCATATTCAGAATAAAATGAAATTACAGTAAATCTAAAATGAAATTGAATAACATGTCTCACATATTAAGTGTATAATGTTAAATGAAACTGTATTGAATACTTGAATTAGAAATACTTTAGTTGTGTTGTAATGAAACTACAGTATGTATAAAATGAAATTGAATAACAAGTTTCACATACTGAGTATATGTTGTCAAATAAAATTATATTTGAATTATAATGATACTTTAGTTGTGTTGTAATGGAACTACCATGTGTATAAAATGAAACTGAATAACATGTCTCACATATTGAGTGCATATTGTCAAAAAACTGTAGTTGAATTAGAATGATACTTTAATCGAGGTGAAATGAAACTACAGTGTATTTAAAATGAAACTAAATAATAAGTCTCACATATTTGAGTGTATATTATCAAATGAAACTGTAGTTGAATTAGGATTATACTTTAGTGGTGCTGTAATTAAATTACAGTGTTTATAAAATAAAATTCAATAACAAATCTCGCATATTGATTATATATTATCAAATGAAATTATAATTGGTTTAAAATGATACTTTAATTGTATTGTAATGAAATTACAGTGTAAATAAAACAAAACAAAACACGGCATAAAAACATTATTAATTAACGTAAATACATATAAAACTATTTAAAATTAACCCTAGAAGGCTCATCCTTCTCTCTAAACTCTTTGCTTCTTCTTTTCCTTGGTTTGGCAGCCGCCACCTCCGCATGCTTAGCGGAGGCGGCGTCTTCTCCTCTTCACGATTGTCATTTTCTTTTGCTCTTTTCTCTCTGCCTCTCCTCTCCATTTTCGCCTCCCCCATCGCCGTCCACCACACCTACGATCTCGCACTGTCGCCGTGTTCTTCGGCTATCGCCGCCCCTTTTCCTTCCCTTCCGACATTATTCCTCTTTCCCAGCTTCGGATCTGTCAAGAAGTACATCACCATTGAATAAGGAAAAGAAGGTTTTGGGTTTTGCAAAAGGTGAAGTAGGAAGGAGTGGTTTTTCTTGATTCAAAGCGGTGTTGTTTTTTTATTAGTAAGTTTTGTTGCTATTATATCTTTCGTTTATTTATCGAATTTGTTGCTTCTCGCATCTTTAGCAAGTTTATTCCCTCTCGCTTCTTTTGCGAGTTTAT
Organism: Ipomoea triloba; assembly: GCF_003576645.1. Taxonomy (NCBI): domain Eukaryota; kingdom Viridiplantae; phylum Streptophyta; class Magnoliopsida; order Solanales; family Convolvulaceae; genus Ipomoea; species Ipomoea triloba. The sequence goes on along the minus strand of NC_044919.1, from coordinate 33,421,392 downwards.
TCCCTCTCGTTTTTTTGGCGAGTTCTTGTTATAAGCGTACGTAGAACGATAATTGGTCATGGCGTATGTGAACCACAAAAGAATGAAGATTGATACTCGGGTGGTGTCAACGACTTTTGAACTAGAGTATGCCTTCGTTATGTTTGACCAAATTACTATTGACAGTAAAGAAGCTTGGAGTGCTCCTGTCGACTTCAGCTTCAAATTTGTGAAACAGTCTGCGATTCAAGTTTTCGATAACATTGTTATGAAATTTGTTTCTATGTCTGACTGTAAGGAATGTTTGTCCATTCCATTAATCTTTCTTGTAAACGTTTCCGCTTATGATTCAATGAATTAGTCTCGAGAGATTATTATCAAAAAAAAATTAACGTAAATACGTAATGTGTGCCTTTAATTTTTTATTTTTATTTTTTAAAAAAAAACTGCACAATTATAGACTATATGCTAGCAATCCAACAAATGCCCATTGTTCGTGCATCTAAGATCAGCCCAATGGAATGGCCCATTTATACATATTTTAAGTTTTTGAAGACTAAAATAAATAAAAAATTTAGACAAAATAATACTTTTGAAAGATTAGTTCTTCTTTGGTAAATGATGTTTTGACCATTTAACGAATTTGATCACTTTAATGGTTGAACTTGATCAAATCGTCAAAATAATGAGTTGGTAACTATCAATTCTTTTAGTGACTACAATCTAACTTATCAGTAGTATCTGATCAATAATAACTATATATCAGTTTTAATTTACAATTTTCGTATCGAAATGCTGAAACAAGAAACAACAACCATACGGTAAAATTATTACTTTATATACATAAATTTAGTTTATAAGAATTACACACACACATATATATATATATATATAGAATATAGACACTATAATTTGCTGCCCATGTTTATGTGTTGTGTTGCAATGCTGAAGAACAGTGTATACATGGAATAATATATCACTGGATAACATTAAAAATGATGAAATCAATTATATAGTGGATACGTTATTCCGGTAATTCACTCCAAATTAAATGAAGACAGCTGTCATGGTTGCATGATTGAAGATTCCAAAAACATCATTGCTATCCCTTTCATTTATTTATTTATTTTTGCCATTTATTGGAATGATACCAGTGTAGTTGGGGAGTCATTTCAAATCCCTTTCATTCCCACTGATTTTTAAGCGTTTGGGTTCCCAGGTGTCGAGAATTCGTCGGCTAATCCTCATTTCAATAATAAGTGCTTAACAACGTTGGTGGATACTTGAAGCTTTATGTTTAGCATTATATTCTACTTTATAACACACATTTTATAATTTATTACATATACGTTATATTATTATTAATGTTGTTGTTGTTTTGTATTATGCACTTATGTTCATATTTAATGAGATGAAACTAATAATTTTTTGGATGGTGCAGTTGAGTGGAAGAGACTCATTCATTCTTAACTAAAGGTCAATGGTTCGATCTTTGGCTTTGGGTATGGAGTCAGCTGTCTCACCCGATATAAGTGCCTACAATCCAAAGTATATTAATGAGAGTACAAATTTACGGATAACATTTTAGGATGAAGTTACAAAAAGCAAGATGTGTCACCATATGGTGTCACAATAATTTTTTTATTCATTAATTATCATGAATTAATTGGTCAATCCATCCGCACTAAAAACAAACTATTTATATTGTCACATTAGTAGCTTCTCAACTCCACCATTGCCACTTATCTCCCAAAACTACACTAGTTCAGTAGTTCTTCACACTTCATGGAATAAAAGTTTAGGAATAACAAAAATGACATTGTAAGTGGTTATATTATAGTATAAATATGTGGGATTTTAAATAGCACTTCATTCACCGACACCCACTGAGAAACTTGAACCTTCCAATGATTCTTCCCTCCCAATCTTTCAATTCTAGATTCTATAATAAGCTCTCACTTTTTGCTTCCATTGCTGCCACTTTTCTACTCCCAAAACCTTATCTATATACACAAAGTTATATGCCCGTTGTTTCTATTATCTAAAGATCTTCAGTTTCTGTGTGTATATAGTTAATAATGTAAGGGGGTGAGTAACTGGTATTTCGATGAAGATGGGATTGATTTGGTTCGAAGCAATGGCGAAAAGGGTTCCTAAAACGATGTTCTTTGGTCTCCAAATGTCAATAGTTTTACTCGTGGGTGGAAACCACACCTCCTCCAGGTTCTGTACTCGCTAATTTCTTTAGTTTCTGTTTCACTTTGGCTTAATTTCTTGTTAGTTTTCACCATATCTGTGTGAGATATCACAGCTAGCTTTCTTGATTTGAGAAATTCCCAAGGCCTGAAAGCTTTTAGTTGAAAGAAAGAAATGAATTTGAAGGACTTGAAATTGCAAATTCTTCGTTCGTTCATGAGGCGCTTGCTCCTCAAAATATTCATGTTTTGGGCTGCTCTGATTGCCATTTCGTTTCTTCAAATTGCCACTGAGCTTCGAAAGCCTGAGCTCTTTGGGTTGAATCCTTATTTCAATTTCACCCTGCTTCCCAATCCCATATACATTCCTCTGTTTGGGATGTCTGTTGCTTCGCGCATTGAGAACAAAAATTTGACAAAGAATGTGTTTATGGAGGTGATTGGGAATGGTTTCTTGGATTCAAATGCTAAGGCGTTGTGCGTTGGGGAAGGCGCTGATGCAGCCGTGTTGGCATTGCAGGAATTAGGATTCTCTGATGTTTTTGGCATCAATGTACACCCATCTTTCTCCCTTTTGAGGAAGAAATTTGTGTATGAGATAGAGTTTGAGGATAATTGTTTCGATTTTGTGTTCTCTAGAGCTCTTGATAGGGTTTCTGTGCCAGCTCTTCTTGTGCTGGAGATGGAGCGCGTTCTAAGTCCAGGAGGCACCGGTGCTATGCTTGTTGGTGCCAGCAATTTCTACTCGGCTGCTAACTTGGTTAGGTTAGCCACTCCTGTTTCGTCGTTCTTGAAGAGCTCTGATGTTGTGCATGTATGCAATGTTGGCTCCCTTACTCTTGTGTTGTTCAAAAAACGAATCGAAGGTGCTGTGTCCTTTGAGCAGTTTCGGCTTCCTGATCATTGCCCTGCACTTGTGAACAACAAAGCCATCATGTGCCACATTGAACCTCTTGCCAACAAAAAGAGTGCACGATTTAGACCAAAAATCTCTTACCTGCCCGGTTTCATGAATATCTCATCAAGAAACAGACTAGTCTACTTGAATGTTGGTGCGGGGGAATTTGTGGAAACCACTGTTAAAACAGTGCTAAAGCCTCATTACCCTATTTCCCACTTGGATGTTTTCGTCGTTGATCACAATGTCTCTGCCCTCACTTCGTATGTAAAGACTCCCGGTGTCACATTTGTTTATCATCCAACACTGTCAGGAAAGGAGGTTTCTTTGCCCAGTGATGATGAGGAATTTGTTGGTGCGCCAATGGATGAAGAAAAAGGGTTTGATTTTGCTCAGTGGTTCGGAGAAACTGTAAGCGAGGGAGACTTCGTTGTCCTCATGATGAATGCTGGAGAAGCAGAGCTGCAGATTCTTCGCGACTTGTTCAAAACTGGATTGATCTGTCGTGTTGATGAACTCTTCCTTCGCTGCTCAGACACTGCAGGGCAGGGAGACTGCACCAGCCTACTAAGGAGCCTCAGAAACAGCGGCGTCTTTGCTCATCGCTGGTGGGGAGATTAGACATCGTGTTTAGTTGTGTGATCCCCTGATATCTTAACCCAACTTCTTGCTTCAGTTTTGTTGGGTAGGGTTGGTGAAAAGTCAAGTCCAGGTGGCATCCTAATAAGTTTATTGTGAGAAATAATGTGAGGGATATAATGTAGATTCAATATGTAATGTACCACCCTCTTCTGTTGAAGTGTATCTCATATAGTACACAAAAGTTGCAGTGTGTGTGTAAGTTCCTTGATCTTACATGCTGCAAACCTGCAATTGATATTGTGTATTGCTATTTTCAGTATTTTGCTGTTTTTGGCATAACTTGTTACATGTTGTGTTTGGTGCAATCTCAGGTAATGTCTCCAAATAAAGCAATAGTATCTCCAAATAAAGCTCACATTGCAAAGAAAGCATATTCATTACTTCATCCAGCAGTTTAATGACAATTAGAAAGAATTTCTTTATTCTTTAGTACATTTATTGATAATCAATCATTATGTTGTTATTATTATTACATTGTGCTAATCCCAGAAGGTCTCTGGAACCTGCAATGCTTGCAGAGAGGTGAGTAGAGTGATGGGGTTTGGTATTTGTCTTCCCCGCCCATCATAGGCATAGCCACGCCTCTCTTCACCGGGCTCTCGTATCCTGGCTGGTAAGTCTTGCCCAGAACTCCTTCCACAGAATCCGAGAGAGCGAGGAACTTGAACTGTGTTTCCAGGTGAGCAAAAGCATTATCTGCAGGTATCTGGTAGTTGTGAGACCTGTTTTCTTGTTCTCCTATGGGGACAACCTTAGCAGCCAATTCTAGGAGCCCAGAGACTGTGAGTTTCACTGTGTTAACATCATCTGTTCTCTCAACCACCACTGATCTTTCTCCTGTGTTAATTCTCCACTCAGCTTCCCCATCTGTGGGGACATTTACAGTCTCCCCATCCCACTTCACCATGAGGGAATCCACACTGTCATCCCATTTTGAGACTCTCTTTGCTGCAAGGACTAGAGTGTGGGAATCAAACATGACAGCAAGAGCTTGAACCCAGGTAAAATCGCGAGTCCTCCCTTGTGGTCTTGTCCCTATGAAGTGTGCATTGATGTGCAGGTTTTCATCTGAGACTATTGCAAAGTCTGCCCCTTTTGCTCCATGGAAGTAGAACATGACTCCATCGCCCCCCACGAAGCGCGGGTCATAGCACAGAGAGCCATAGCCACTGCACTTGGGCTTTCTCCCTGCAATCATCACAAAAGGGAAGAAAAGATTGGTGAATTGTCTGAACTCTTACTGTTAGGCCGAGGCCAGTGAAAGGCCAAGTCCAGCAATTGCATTTCAAAAATGTGGCGGTATAAGGAAATAAAGTTGTGCCTTCGCTACGAGCTAGATGCTAACACTTGCATTAGTTATATAGCGCCTTTAAACAGAAGAAGAAAGAGAAAGAGAGATTTACATTTGCAGACAGCTTCACACTTGCTACCACAGTTGATAAAGCACCCCTTCTTCTTCTTGTTCTTCTTGGGCTTCCTCTCAGGGCACTCAGCAGGGCAGGTGAGTGTCTTGTAGTAACAAGCTCCCTTGGCTTTGCAGAAGGCGCGTTCTTGCCCCGTTGTTGGTACTTTTGACAACATTTTGTAGTGTGTGATATCTTTATTGCTCTCCTTGCCATTGCCATTCCCGTTGTTGTTGCCATTATTGCCATTTCCATTCCCATTCCCATTGTTGTCATTCCCGTTGTTGTTGCCATTATTGCCATGCCCATTGTCGTTGCCATTATTGCCATTTCCATTCACATTCCCATTGTTGTCATTCCCGTTGTTGTTGCCATTATTGTCATTTCCATTCCCGTTCCCATTGTTGTCATTCCCGTTGTTGTTGCCATTGTTGTGATTCCCATTGTTGTTGCCATTATTGCCATTCCCATTGTTGTTGCCATTATTGCCATTCCCATTGCCTTTGCCTTGAGACTGGGCTATGCTAGCTTGCAAGAAGAGAAGCAGGAGAGCCAATACAAGGCACAACCTTTTCATATCCATCTTCTTCATTTCAATCATCCAAGTAGGTTACCACCTGGATGATGTTTATGTTCTTTTGTTTGAGTAATGCATGAAGAGAATGAGAGTTTAAAGGGGATATATATAGAAGCCAAGGATGGGCTAAAGTCATGCAACTTATCTTGCAGTACAAATCAATAGCTGGAAAGCTCCATTTTCTGGCGTGATACTATCATCTTTTCAACTACTTTTCTTCCAATAAAAACAGTGAATTGAATTAAAGTATCCCAAAGTTGAAGAAATTAAATGCTCCTTTTCCCCAACAAATACTGAAAGGCAACTTTCTCTAGAAGTAAAGTTGTGTCAACTTTAATTTCTTAATCGGGCTCGCAATTGAAAGTTTTGACTTTTGAGATTCCATTTTATAAACTCCTCCGCTAAACTAATAGGGTAAATATGGCAGAAAGTAGTGGCTGAGTAGGTAGAGTATAATTCTCGTACCAAAATGATACAAGTTCAATTCTTGTCAATATATTCTGAGTCCATTGCACAGGATCTTTCAAGTGTGGTTTAGCTTTCTTGTGTAGTTTATAAACTATTATACATGAGCGGATTTGACCTAGAGCAGTGGTTGTGCGTTTCCTTGTCAACCAAGAACTAATAGAGTAAATATCAAACAATAGTTAAATTTATCAAAAAGTGATGACCCAAGTGGGAGGGTTGAGGAGTTGAGTCATTTAAGCATGGCAAATTATTCTGTCGATCCGGGTCTAAAAATACACAATTTATATACTAAATGCTCACAATTTTTATATACTAAATGTTCACAATTTAAATTATGAACATTCAGTATATAAATTGTGTATTTTGACTTGGGTCCACCTTGCAAGATAGAACCTGTGTCCATGACATAACTGCTGTTTAAGCATGAGACTTGATTGAAGTTGGGCTTGATTAGTCTGATTTTGTGGGATGCGGATATTAATAGGGAAAAAAACAATAATAGTACTAATAAATAAATAAAAATTACTAATAAATTAAAGAATAATATAATTGAAGTAAATTTTACTTTTCTTTCTCCATATTTTAGTTATGGTTGCACTAGAAAGACAACCTAAAGCTTAGTTTAAAATATTCATAAGTTATATATATATATAAGTTTAGATGATGAGAGACTATATGCAAATTTAAAGTCAGCACTCAGCATATGCTATTAATAAGGAAAAGTGTCAATAAGAGAATCGAATTTAAATCATTTGAACAAAGTTACTAATTAGAATGAGACTTAATGAAAATGTAAAAATTTATAAAGATCACACTAAATATAATCTATAATATCAATTTGAATTATGATATAGAAAGAAATTAAAACGTATAACAATTAATTGAAAATCGTATCTATACGAACGAATATAAATTTCTTTTTACATATATAAACTTGGATTAGGTCAAATTGTTGGTTTCATTAAATTAAATCCTTTAATCAAGAAATAAAGTATACTGTTGGATGCAGACAAGAGAAATTTTGCGTTCATCATCATACTCATAAAAGAAGTGACGAAATAATGTTGTTAGAAATAAACCAATTATATATGTGATACTGTGATAATAATAACTTTGTAGAGGAAGCAATAGGATCGACCATACCTATAACCATAATTGTAGGATTGTCACAAGAACTATAAATAAATGTCATTACAAATATTTTGATTGTTGATTTGTTGGTGTTTGTAGAATTGATTTAATGGGCATTTCTTACCCCTTTTAGTTATAATTCTATTATTGGGGCCAATGACTATGTATCAAAATAGATTCAAGCTATAGCTACTAGAATAAATCTCCCATCCCCCTTTTTTTCCCCCTCCAATGTGCCTATTAGTATTTGATAAGGTTTGTCATTGAATTAGAACACACAATGCCTATTGGACTATTAAATTATTGAATTTTGATTATATTGGCCTAAAATGAGAAAAAATGAATTTGAATGAATTTAATGAGATTAGAAATGAGACTTATGAAAATTAAAAATATTATAATTATATTAAAATGTTTAGTTGAGTCATTTTTCCTCCCTAGTATTGCCAATCGAAATAAAATAGTAAATCGAAATTGGTATTACAGGATATATAGATCAGATTCTCATTGATGCCTTGTCGACTTCCACCATAACATTTCTCATAATAAAAATATGAATTAATCTCATTTGTATATCACAATGACTAAATCCCAATTATAGTGGGACTGAGCCATATGTAACTATTCTTTTGCACCTATACTCCTATAGTCATGAAAAAGAATGGAAGTTAATTCACACCATTTGGTTTATAAATCTTGTAAAATATTTTCTGATTTTAGCTTAAATCTTCTAAGAATTTTGTTGTTTTCATAAAATCTTTACTGTTCATTAGATCGTCTTGAAATTTAGATAAATTTGAGCTTACAATTTAAAAAATATATTTTCATAGCTACTCTTTGTGATTCTATTAATTGCTCTACTTTTTTTTATATCAAACATTATTAATAAATTGTCAAATATCATTACTAAAAGTATGATTGTGTAGATGCATGGATTACTCCATATGTGAATCGTATCAATACTTACAATGGGTATGTACACTCTAGTTGTACTCTTTGAAAATGTTATATTGGATTGAAATGGAATGAAAAATTTCTTTTTATATTTTATTGGGATGTTAATGTGTTTTTACCGTTTTTAGCGATTGAAAATTAATTTGTTATATTATTATAATAAAGTAATATAATGCATACAAAAAATTTGAGTTATAAAGAATATCATGAAAATTTATTAAACATTAGATACTATAGAAAATAATTAAAAATTATTATACACAAAATTATTATACTATCACAATTTAAAATAATCATAAAAATAAATATTTTAAATATTTAATTACAAAATATTATAGACAAAATTATTATACTATCACAATTAGAAATATAAATAAATAATAAATAATAAATATTTTAAATAGAAAACATAATGTTTGACCAACTTTAATTGCACCATCTATAAAGCTATTAAATAGTGGTGTAAATAGAATTTTAGGTGATACAAATAGAATTACCCATTGGAAAACATTCCTTCCCTTGTAGAAAGACTTTCTGGATCAATGGATATTGAAAGTGCGTTTAGGGCATCGTTCGGCATCAAGAAAGAGCAGGATATGGTGGAGTTGATCGAAGCTGCGGTGAACGTTGCGGCTTTGATTGTCCCTCACAAGCTGAAGAAGCATAGAAGCAGAATCGTGAAGTTGTTGTTTGATGAGGATCCAGCGAATTCAACTCGTGACTTCTTTTCCGATGACGAGCTGGGTTTCTACTCCGACGACAATGATGATGAATTATTGAAGGTTACTTCTACGCCTACAAAGAACAAATCTCATTCCCCGGAAATCAAGAAATTACAGTGGTTGTGGTTGCGGTTCGAAGAAAGCGATCGACGTTAGCGTCCGCGTCCGGGAAAGGGTGCTTGCGAGTCTGAAGAGGATGAAGGACCAAAATGAGAAGCCAAAGTACAGTGTATACAAAAAGAAGATTGTTGAAGAAGATTGATGTGAAGATCATCAGATAATTAAAAAGGTTCAGATCAGATGTGATTTTTAATTTGTATCAAACAAACTTTATTTATTCATATTCAGTTCAGTTGTTATAAGAGTGTAAGTGATGATGAACACACATCCAGTTTCTCTTGCATTGTCTCATCTGCATCCATCAATATACTTTATTTCTTGATAAAATAATTTCATTTCATGAAACCACCAATTTGACCTAATTCAAGTTGTATGCATGTAAACGAAATTTCTATTTTTTTTTTTTTGTATGGATCGGATAAGGTTTGCAACCAATTCTTATATGTTTTAATTTCTTTCTATATGTCATAATTCAATTGTTGTTAATTTTTGAAATTTTTGGGTGACAAGGAAACCCTAATTAGCCACCACCCGAGGCCGTGCACGGGGTAAACTCCGGCCACCTTAGGACCCTAGCCGGCAAATGACTACGAGGTAAATCAATCTAGGTTACTCATAGTTGACCAGCTAAAATAGATAAGACGAATAGGCCACTCCAATTGAAAACTGAACTTGTATTATAACATTGTGGTTACAAGTCAACCGACCAATTTGGTTAGGGTTGTTTGAATTGTTGTTAATTTTCATTTGATGATGTCCCGATATAGTATGATATTATTGAATATACTGAATTTATTTATTTTTTGTTAATATCTAAAATAGATACATTATCATAATTAAATTCTTATCGTATCCATAAAAGATGAAATTTTTTCGTCCCAATGACCCCACCCAACCCCACACGCAATCCAACAAGATAAGGGATGAGTAAATCACGATCGGTTCATCATTAGGTGGGAGGATCAATATTTAGTGATTAGAAAGAACCCCGTTATCATAATTTCTTTTGAGTGACGAGTGAAACTCGCATCCACTGTACTATTTGAGAATGTACACTAAATTAATCGCATATTGTAACCCGGCAGGCAAAGAAATAACTTCTTTAATTTTATTATGGAGATGAGAGGAAGAAGCTTAATTATTTACAATTATCATGAACTAAACGATTTTTTTTTTAATTGTCACTAAATTTGTGTCGTTAAATCATGTATGTCAGTGACCAATATAATGTCACAATTGATTTATGGTTCTTCCTCCTGTCCACAGTCCACATAATAAACGAATTTATGATAACATCTATATAGCAATCTATATTATATTCTAGATATTGACAATACATAAATAAATCCAATGTATTCAAAATTTTACTAATTTGGAAAAGTAAGTCATATAAATTGATACGGAAAGAGAGTAATTGAATTATCACACTAGACCAATAATGGCATACCATTTATAAACATCATGAAATTAAAATCAACAACAATCGAAAAAGGATAGAAAGAAATTAAATTATTACCACCTTTCAAAAAAAGAAATTAAATTATTACCATAGATGACAGGGTGATCGGGCGGATATGAGATTGTAAATATTTGATAAAGGGGTTTAACTTTATTCTATTGAGAGAAGCTAATAAGGAAACAAATGTGCTGACTATCTGGTAAATTTGGGCCATATCACGGAGTGCGGTACAACAATCGTGGTTGAGCTCCCAACGGATCTTCTGATGCTCCTCCAGACAGATATTGGCGGGACTTGCTCAAGAAGAATCATATAATGTTCGATACGATAAGCAGTGTCATTTTCACAAAAAAAGAATGAAAAAGAAATTAAAACATATAAGATTTGATTGCAAACCGTATCTATACCTATGATTACAAATTTCATTTACACATACAACTTGAATTATGACATACAAATTGATAGAGAATGACTAATTTGTGAATTATGACATAGTCGATAAATGATTTTTGTTATTACTTCTTTTATTTTGAATATTCAAGATTTTGATTGTTATATTTTTGTAATTATTTTTAATTTAGACGATGAAAATACTATTCATGACAAAAGATTAAAAAAAAAAATGAGTGTCTAACTTTTAGAATTCTAATAGGATGGGCTTGAATAGTTGATCATATTGAATTATGATTGAGTTAAATAACTTTGATTGAATATCCGACAAAAATTCGTTAAATTAGAAATAAATGATTAAAATTAAAAAATCACTATAATTGGAACAAATGATATTAATTAAATTTTGCTTAATGTATGTTGATTTAACTTTTCTAATACCCAAAGCTTCTATTCCACAAGTACGGTCACTCCCACTATTCTCGGTCTCAATTTTACCATATTATTAAATTGGCAAAAGGGTCAAATAGACCCATGTAGTAACACTGATTGTTCATCCAGCACCATGAACTAAAATATCCATCTAAGTCATTATACTCCTAATTATTTTTCATTTAGCATTTTTAGTCCATTTCTAACAAGTAACCCATCTAATTTGTTGACATGGAAAAATAAAATAATAAAAAATGATGACATGTTATTTATATGAATGTTTTGGATGATTTTGCCATATTTCATTAATGAAGAAAATGATTTCTTGCAATGAAATAGGGTAGAAATCAAAGTTGTTATATAATGTTTTAATTACAGTGTACTGCACGACTGTGTATGTATAGTGGGATATTCAAAGTTGTTCGGCAATGAAATTCCATGAAAATCGATATATTAAAATTAAATATAATAACTTAAGATATTATATTGGGTAAATTTGATTACTTTTTAAAAAATAATTTAATTTTTATATATCAATTTTCATGGAATCTCATTGTCGAACGACACTGAATACCCCGCTATACATATATAGTACACTCTGCTATGCATACACAGTACACTGTAGTTGAAACTTTATATAGCAACTTTGATTTCTCCCCTATTTCTTTCCAAGAAATCATCCAAAAATACAATATCTTAAGTTATTCAATTATCCAAAAATCCAAAAATATTAATTTATTTTTAAAATAAAATAAAATTTACCCAATACAATATATCTTGAGTTATTATAAAAATAATTTAATTTTCATATATCGATTTCCATGAAATCTCATTGCCGAACGATAGTGAATACCCCGCTATACATACACTCATGTAGTTAAAACTTCATATAACAATTTTGATTTCTACCCTATTTCATTGCAAGAAATTATTTTTTTTCATTAATGAAATATGGTAGAAATCATCCAAAACATCCATATAAATAACATTTTTCTAATTTTATTTTTCCATGTCATCAAATTAAATGGTTTACTTGTTAGAAATAGGCTAAAAATGCTAGATGAAAAATAATTAGGAGTATAATGACCTAGATGGACCATATTTTAGTTCATGGTGCTAGATGAACAATCAATGATAGTACATGGGCCTATTTGACCCTTTTGCCTATTAAATTTTTAACTTTAATATGGATGAATTCAATTATTAAAAATTAAATGATCTCCCTTCAAAAAAAATAAAAATAAAAATTAAATGATCACAAAAGTTTAAATAAAACAAATATATGTAAAACTTGGTTAAAGTATCTATGCTATAATATATGGTTAAAAAATTAATATGTAAATAAAGAAATCTTGTAAAAATTTACATGAAATCTTGACTTTTTTTTTTTTAATCAAAAGGAGGGGTGAATTGTACTAGCGCCTCTCAACCGAACACCTAGACCAGAAGGTTCCTAACCAGCCATCCTCGATCTCTCTTAGGATTCCCTTAGTATCTCTTAGTTTGTAAGTTCCTACTATATATTTTGGTGGGTTGTCATCTTTGTTACAAAAGCGTTTGGCCATTAGCAGCACAAGTTTGCTCTCTGTAGACCTATGTGAGTATGTGACCGTAATCTACTAATCTTCCATTCTTTAGCTATCATTTTCATGCACTTATCAATTTTATTCCTCATAGGGGCAATGCATATATATGTAAAATCTCACCCCTAACCCAATTAGTAACTTGTTTAGGCCTTCTACATTAGTTGAATTTGGTGGACTTTTGAAATAGTAAAAATTAAGGAATGGATTTTTAATAAATGTGGTGGTGAACTTTTTGAGAAATTCTTCTTTTGTAATTTTAGAGCTTTTGACAGTGGAGAGTGGGGTCCACCTTAAGGGAAAAGTTGCTCCTCGTGAGGTGCAATTCTTGGCCAAGCAGGCCCATAAATTCAAATTTATTTTTTCTTTTTACAGATTTTATTTTTTCTCTCTTTTTTTTTCCCTTATTTCTCATTTTCCCTTTCCTAATCACACATGCAAAATCTGCTAAAAAATTTCACACGATCCAGGAAGGCCATAGAGCATCCTACTAGCAGTTTTTATGTGGTTTTTGTTAGTAAAAAAATTTGGGCCGAAAATACAACATTGATTTGGAGACCAAAATTTCTTTTGTAGGAGATGATACGAAAATTATAAAAAAAAATACTAAAATCAAAAAAATAATCTAACCCATTAATTTGATCAATGACTCATATTTTTTAGTTCCCCTTATATATATAGGTCTAACTTTATATTCACTCTTATTTTTTAGTTCCCGTTTTATTATAATATAAATAACTGTGTTCACCGCGCAGGCATTCACAAATCACAAGTGGGCAGGAAATATTAGAAAACACACACTCAAGTGCTCTGTGTCTTGACGTCTAGGAAAATATATACAAAACACTCATTTGTAAAAAGAGTTTGTTGATCGATCAATACAATGGATGTGGAAAGTACGTTTAGGGTTATGTTCGGCGTGAAGAAAGAGCAGGATATGGTGGAGTTGATCGAAGCTGCGGTGAGCGTTGCGGCTTTGATTGCCCCTCACAAGCTGAAGAAGCATAGAAGCAGAATCGTGAAGTTGTTGTTTGATGAGGATCCGGGAAATGCATCTAATGACTTGTTTTCCGATGACGAGTTTGGTTTAGACTCCGACGACGACGATGATGAAGAATTATTGAAGGTTACTTCTACGCCTGCAAAGAACACATCCCATTCCCCGGAAATCAAGAAATTAGGGTTCGGGAAGAAATCTGTAGAAGAATCTCAGGTTGCTGCTCCTCAAATGCCGCCATTAAAGATGGAGGGTCGTCAAGATAAGTCAATACGCAAGTACCCTGAAGAAGAAGAAGCGAAAAAGAAGGGCAAGAAGAGGACGATACACATGGATTTCTCTGAATCTAAGAAGCATTGCGTGGACGGTCGCAGTAAGGTCAGCGGCCATGTCGGACAACGTACGCCTACTTTCAAGACTGAATTGAAGGTCCGCCAAAATGGAAAGCCGAAGCCAAAGTCCAAATATTAATATTGTAGCCGCCAGCTAGCCAAACTAAACTCTGTAATCTAAGAACTACGTGTGGCTTGATCCCAGAATTCAACAACATCAAAACCTGGGTACGTAGGCACCCTTGATTATTACAAGGTTCAGCTGCGATGAATACAATTTTTATACACTCACATCCATGTTGATTGATTTATTATATTACCTATGTAACATACCATACTCTTCTGTTAAAAGTGCATCTCATATAGTACTCAAATGTTGCGGTGTCTGTAAGTTGGGCCAGTCCTGAGCAAAGACGGGCTGGACAATCGCTTAGGACTTAAGCTGGGCGCGACAGGTTGGGCAATCGCTTAGGACCCATGCTTCCCTCTTGGTTGAGCATTGTTTGTGGGTTTGGGTCACTGTCAGATGGGTTGTTATGCCATGTACTCGAGTCCACCTTGCAGGTTGGTCCCAGGTCCATGTTCACAGTTTTAGTACTCTATGTTTACGATGGTTGAATTCTGTGTTCACAATTTTTGAACTCTATATTCATAATTTTGGAACCATATATTTACAATTGTTGAACTCTATGTTCACAATTGTTGTTTTTTGAACCCTATATTCACAATTACAGAACTCTATGTTCATAATTTTTAAATTGTGGACATAGAATTTTTAAATTGTGAACATGAACCTGGTTGGGTCCACACCTTGTAAGGTGGAGCCAAGTCCATAGCATAATTTGCCCACCAGATCCTAGTAGCTTACATGGTTGCCCGTTTTAAAACAAATTATTGTGTGAACCATGAATACAATACACGTTTTTAATTAGTGTTGCAAAAATTCCGCCTAGGTATCGATTAATCGGCGCTGGCCGGCCACCTAGTGTTGCAAAGACTCCTACCAGTTTAATTAGTGTTGTATTTGGAGAACAAATTAATCATCAAAAAAATATGAATTTAACACTTCTAGAAGATTCAAACATGATGTTTTACTGTTTGAAGTCGATGATAATAAAAAATTATTGTCATGAGAATACCAGAACGCCGGCAGAACCCTCATTTCATTGTTGATTAATCACCCATCATTATTGCCAGTACTTATACTGTGGACCATGGTCCACAATGCATTGTGTACCATGGGTCATGGTTGATACTGCAGTTGTGTTGAAATGATATTGTAGTTGTGTTGAAAGGATACTGCAGTTGTGTTGAAAAGGAACTGCAGTTGTGCGAAACAGATGCCGTGTCATTCATCTAGAAATGCAGTTGTGTTGAACGGATACTGCAGTTATGTTGAAAAGATACTGCAGCTGTGTTGAACGGATACTGCAGTTGTGTGGAACGGATGAACGGCCTCTGTTCCATGCAACTGCAGTTTCCTTTCAACACAATTGCAGTATCTTTTCAACACAACTGCAGTATCCGTTCAACACAACTGCAGTATCAGTTATGATCATGGTCCACAATCCACGATATAATTTGCCCATTATTGCCTATGTCCTTTTCAAAACAAAATTAAAATCTTAAAATATAAGTGCTGGAAGTGTTAAGTTTAAATCAGCAGCGGTTTCTTCCAACCAACTAGAGGTGTTAAGCAAGGCGACCCCCTATCACCTCTTTTGTTCATCCTTGTTTCGGAGGCATTATCACGCTCCCTCATTCTGAAAATGGGCACAGGTATGATTTCGCCTTACTCGACAAGAGTTCAATGCCCAACCATTTCACATTTAGCCTTTGCAGATGACATCATAATATTTATAAATGGATCATCAAACTCCCTCAAGGCCTTGACGGAATCATTAAGACAATATCAAGCAGGTTCAGGGCAACTGATCAATTATAATAAAAGTTTCTTTGTCACTTCCAAACATTGCTTAGCGCAGAGAACGGCCACAATGTCACGAATCTTAGGCATGCAACGTTCAATTATGCTTTTCGCTATCTGGGAGTGAATTATTAAAAAAAAAAAAAAAAAAAAAAAAAAAAAAAATAAGTGCTGGAAGTAAGTATGCATCAGGCATGCATGAGACCAAGCTAAGCTAGACTGAATATTCATTCATTCTAATAATTAATTAAAAAGAAGCTAAGTTACAAGGATTGAGGTTCATAATAAATGTAAAATAAAAAATAAAGCCTAATGTAAGAATTCCAATTAGTACTCAAAAAAAAAATAAATTCCAATTACAATAATAAATCTAAAAATTAAAATCTTAAAAAAAACAATGAAATAAAATATGGTATAGTTGATATTGAGTTTCAAACTATATATCTTCAATTGCACTTAATTAATTAGCCGAATCAATGTTGGCATTTTCATTTTCATCAAAGCATCTCTTCCACAACCAATGTTTCTTCCACACTCTTTCGTTCATCTCATCAATGGGGATCCCCTTGGTTTCAGGCAGCAAGAACACAACAAACAACCCCATAACCAAAACGAAGGAAGCAAACATGAAGAAGATGGCGGATTTCATGGTGCAAAGCATAGTAAGAAAAGCCTGGGCCACAATAAAAGTGAATATCATATTGGTGCTAACCGCAAAGAAAAATCCTGCCGTTCTCGTCTCGAGTGGATATATTTCACTGGCAATAAGCCACCCCAGTGGACCCCAAGACCAGGCGAAACCCATCACAAACACACAAATAAACACCAACACAATTACTGCTGCAAACTTTGGTATCATATTTGTAGCTTGGAGATATGCTGCAAGAATTCCCCCTACCACACCCTGGGCTACAAGCATTTGGATGGCACCTTCAATCAGTAACGCTCTTCTCCCAAAATAATCGGCGCCAAAGATTGCCCCAACTGTAGAAAGTGAATTAACTGATCCAGTGATGAGAGCAGACAACAGAGATGCATTTGCTCCTAACCCCATTGTTTGAAACAACACAGGGGCGTAGAACATGATAACATTGATGCCGGTCAACTGCTGAAATACCTGAAGAATTGTACCACAGAAAAGTTGAGGCCAACTAGAACGCTTCATTAGGTTTCTGAATGGAGTTTTAATCTTTTTAGCCATCTCAGTGGAGCGTAAAATGTCCAAGTACTCTTTCTCTACGTTTTCCACGCCCCTTATCTTCTTCAGAGTTCGCAAACCCTCCTCATTCTTGCCTCGTTCAATCAGACTGGTAGGAGTCTCGACGATCATCAGAGAGCCTAAACCTAAAAAAATAGAAGGAACTGCAGCTACACCTAGAGATACCCTCCAGCCATTGGAACGTATATATTTGGAAGATAAATAATTGACAATATTGGCAAAGAAAATGCCTATTGTGATCAAGAATTGAAAGAGAACATTGAGGAGTCCTTGGTCGTAGCCTTTTTTAGGTACAAGCAAATACCCGGAGTATTCCGGGGTTATCGATCCACAGGGAAGCGGGGTATCAAGCACTAGTTACTAATTAATTCACGAGAAGCTATTCCTACGTTAACAATGGGTATTTATCTATAATTATGAAAACAAAATAAATGAAGCAAGGCAAACGGACTTTTATATACAAGAGATTAAGCGCGGGATTTTTGGGTGTCAAAGTGTTTAATCACCTAGTGCCAATCTAAAGTGAAATAATCATTCGGGTTCAACAAGTGTGGATGATTGCAATCTAAAAGGGAAAGATTACTCTCGTAATTCAATCCCAAAATAAGGTAATTGGAATACTCACTCTCGTGAGCTATTCACAACATATAATCAAGAACTAGCAATAAATGGAATACCCACTCTCGTGGGCTATTCACAATTGGAATACTCACTCTCGTGAGCTATTCACAATAAATCCCTTAATCAACATGTCCTCTCTCGAGGTACAAGAATCAAGTGCAATTGTGGGTGCTCTAATTCATAGACAAATTTAGCAATGAAACAAGTAATTAGGATCCTTAACTACAAGCATCAAGAAATTAAGCCACGATTACAACACAAGTAATAAACCCAAATAGATATTTCATTCAAGCAATTAAAGAACTAGGCACATAGGTTCATAAACACTTATCAATCCAAAAATCCCAAAGGAAAGCTTAGCCTATCATGGCTAAAATAGATTCAACAAATATACAATAAAGTTTTAAAATAGAAAAGAGAGGAAGAAATTCTCCCGAATGAAGCCTCCAAGCTCTTCTCTTTGATCTCTCTTCTCCAATTGATTTTTCCTTTTTGAGCTCTTTGAGAAGATGAGAGCTTCCCTTTCTTGATCTCCTTTTGTCCAAATCCGCAGCCAAGCTTAGGGTTTGGAGAGAAAATGATGCTTTTATAGTGGGTGGAGAATGAGGGGCAAAATAGACATTTCATAACAGCAGAAATTTCAGATCTGCGATTTCTCGACGCGTCGAGGACTTTTCTCGACGCGTCGAGATATTCCCGAACCAAAATCTTGGCATTCTGCCAACTCTCGACGCGTCGAGAAAATTCTCGACGCGTCGAGAATCTGTCTGCAACACAGTTTCGACTTGCAGCCTAATTTTGACCCTTTTACCCTTTGAACCACACTTTGATGTCTTCATAAGAGTTGTAGCCCTTGAAGTCTTCTTTCCAATGGTTCAAGAATCACCTCATTTGGATATTCTTAGGCTGAGATATGGTCCGATTACCGAGGTGTCGCCATGGTAGCGGGAATTACAACTCTTTGGCTCCTTTGGATTGGCTTTTGCTCCCAAATGGTTCTAATGCACTTCTAAACACATCAAAAACATCTAAACCAAGCATTATACCATTTTAAATATGAAAACAAGGAAATAACCATTGGACACAATATTTTATCACACAATTTACTATAAACCCTACATAAAAACACAAGTAAAATCGGTACAAATGGGAGTGTATCAAACTCCTCTTTTGTTTGCAGGAGCAATTTCTGATATGAATAGTGGCACTGCCTGCAAGAATGAAACAATGCATTAATTATATATATCAACTTCAAATTAAAGACAGATTAATTACAAATGTAGAACAATAATATAATAAATAGTATACCTGGTTGCCAAAACCGACACCAGCGCCGAGAAAGAGGCGTCCGAAGATGAGCATAAGAAGATTAAGGGCTGTGGTGTTGAGGATAACTCCAATGATGAAAAAGATAGAAGCGAGTTGAATGGTTAGTTTCCTTCCATAGCGCTTGCAACAATGGGAAGCGAAGAAACTAGCTACAACGGCAGCAAGGTAGAGTGAAGATGTGAANCAATGTTGGCATTTTCATTTTCATCAAAGCATCTCTTCCACAACCAATGTTTCTTCCACACTCTTTCGTTCATCTCATCAATGGGGATCCCCTTGGTTTCAGGCAGCAAGAACACAACAAACAACCCCATAACCAAAACGAAGGAAGCAAACATGAAGAAGATGGCGGATTTCATGGTGCAAAGCATAGTAAGAAAAGCCTGGGCCACAATAAAAGTGAATATCATATTGGTGCTAACCGCAAAGAAAAATCCTGCCGTTCTCGTCTCGAGTGGATATATTTCACTGGCAATAAGCCACCCCAGTGGACCCCAAGACCAGGCGAAACCCATCACAAACACACAAATAAACACCAACACAATTACTGCTGCAAACTTTGGTATCATATTTGTAGCTTGGAGATATGCTGCAAGAATTCCCCCTACCACACCCTGGGCTACAAGCATTTGGATGGCACCTTCAATCAGTAACGCTCTTCTCCCAAAATAATCGGCGCCAAAGATTGCCCCAACTGTAGAAAGTGAATTAACTGATCCAGTGATGAGAGCAGACAACAGAGATGCATTTGCTCCTAACCCCATTGTTTGAAACAACACAGGGGCGTAGAACATGATAACATTGATGCCGGTCAACTGCTGAAATACCTGAAGAATTGTACCACAGAAAAGTTGAGGCCAACTAGAACGCTTCATTAGGTTTCTGAATGGAGTTTTAATCTTTTTAGCCATCTCAGTGGAGCGTAAAATGTCCAAGTACTCTTTCTCTACGTTTTCCACGCCCCTTATCTTCTTCAGAGTTCGCAAACCCTCCTCATTCTTGCCTCGTTCAATCAGACTGGTAGGAGTCTCGACGATCATCAGAGAGCCTAAACCTAAAAAAATAGAAGGAACTGCAGCTACACCTAGAGATACCCTCCAGCCATTGGAACGTATATATTTGGAAGATAAATAATTGACAATATTGGCAAAGAAAATGCCTATTGTGATCAAGAATTGAAAGAGAACATTGAGGAGTCCTTGGTCGTAGCCTTTTTTAGGTACAAGCAAATACCCGGAGTATTCCGGGGTTATCGATCCACAGGGAAGCGGGGTATCAAGCACTAGTTACTAATTAATTCACGAGAAGCTATTCCTACGTTAACAATGGGTATTTATCTATAATTATGAAAACAAAATAAATGAAGCAAGGCAAACGGACTTTTATATACAAGAGATTAAGCGCGGGATTTTTGGGTGTCAAAGTGTTTAATCACCTAGTGCCAATCTAAAGTGAAATAATCATTCGGGTTCAACAAGTGTGGATGATTGCAATCTAAAAGGGAAAGATTACTCTCGTAATTCAATCCCAAAATAAGGTAATTGGAATACTCACTCTCGTGAGCTATTCACAACATATAATCAAGAACTAGCAATAAATGGAATACCCACTCTCGTGGGCTATTCACAATTGGAATACTCACTCTCGTGAGCTATTCACAATAAATCCCTTAATCAACATGTCCTCTCTCGAGGTACAAGAATCAAGTGCAATTGTGGGTGCTCTAATTCATAGACAAATTTAGCAATGAAACAAGTAATTAGGATCCTTAACTACAAGCATCAAGAAATTAAGCCACGATTACAACACAAGTAATAAACCCAAATAGATATTTCATTCAAGCAATTAAAGAACTAGGCACATAGGTTCATAAACACTTATCAATCCAAAAATCCCAAAGGAAAGCTTAGCCTATCATGGCTAAAATAGATTCAACAAATATACAATAAAGTTTTAAAATAGAAAAGAGAGGAAGAAATTCTCCCGAATGAAGCCTCCAAGCTCTTCTCTTTGATCTCTCTTCTCCAATTGATTTTTCCTTTTTGAGCTCTTTGAGAAGATGAGAGCTTCCCTTTCTTGATCTCCTTTTGTCCAAATCCGCAGCCAAGCTTAGGGTTTGGAGAGAAAATGATGCTTTTATAGTGGGTGGAGAATGAGGGGCAAAATAGACATTTCATAACAGCAGAAATTTCAGATCTGCGATTTCTCGACGCGTCGAGGACTTTTCTCGACGCGTCGAGATATTCCCGAACCAAAATCTTGGCATTCTGCCAACTCTCGACGCGTCGAGAAAATTCTCGACGCGTCGAGAATCTGTCTGCAACACAGTTTCGACTTGCAGCCTAATTTTGACCCTTTTACCCTTTGAACCACACTTTGATGTCTTCATAAGAGTTGTAGCCCTTGAAGTCTTCTTTCCAATGGTTCAAGAATCACCTCATTTGGATATTCTTAGGCTGAGATATGGTCCGATTACCGAGGTGTCGCCATGGTAGCGGGAATTACAACTCTTTGGCTCCTTTGGATTGGCTTTTGCTCCCAAATGGTTCTAATGCACTTCTAAACACATCAAAAACATCTAAACCAAGCATTATACCATTTTAAATATGAAAACAAGGAAATAACCATTGGACACAATATTTTATCACACAATTTACTATAAACCCTACATAAAAACACAAGTAAAATCGGTACAAATGGGAGTGTATCAAACTCCTCTTTTGTTTGCAGGAGCAATTTCTGATATGAATAGTGGCACTGCCTGCAAGAATGAAACAATGCATTAATTATATATATCAACTTCAAATTAAAGACAGATTAATTACAAATGTAGAACAATAATATAATAAATAGTATACCTGGTTGCCAAAACCGACACCAGCGCCGAGAAAGAGGCGTCCGAAGATGAGCATAAGAAGATTAAGGGCTGTGGTGTTGAGGATAACTCCAATGATGAAAAAGATAGAAGCGAGTTGAATGGTTAGTTTCCTTCCATAGCGCTTGCAACAATGGGAAGCGAAGAAACTAGCTACAACGGCAGCAAGGTAGAGTGAAGAAGCGAAGAAACTAGCTACAACGGCAGCAAGGTAGAGTGAAGATGTGAAAAGCTGAAGCACAACGGCAGCAAGGTAGAGTGAAGATGTGAAAAGCTGAAGCATCTCGGCAGCAAGGTAGAGTGAAGATGTGAAAAGCTGAAGCATCTGATTGTCATATTTGCAATAGTTATCTTCATGAATCATGTGTTTCTTCACGTATTTGCAATAGTTATCTTCATGAATCATGTGTTTCTTCACGTACACCGCTGGAAAGAATTTTTCCAGAAATTCATCCATTGAAGTCACTCCACCTGCCACAAATTCAAGAAAAAATCATTTTATTGATTGATTAAACCAAGAAATACAATTAAGAGAAATTGATCTGATGCATGTGAGTAGGCAGTGTAGCGTACCAGAAATTCCAATATCATAACCGAACATTAGACCAGCAAAGGCAGCTATGATGGAACAGATTATTACTTGTGTAGTGAGTTTCGCCGGGACGTCATCTTCATTACCCTTCTCTAAACACATGATTTGGGCTACCGTTATTACAAATTTCCAAGACCTTCGTTCTACGTTCCTCTGGCTACCAAACTAAAATCAATCAAGAACTGTTGAAGAATCAAGATTATATTATATATATGGAGATTGAAGGGAGCTGTGGGTTGAGGATGATGGAATGGCGAATAAGTATCCTTTTTATATATAGGTGTGTATTGCATCCATGTCCGTATAGAAATGGGATATTTTTGAATCAAATTCAACTCAAATTGGGATTTGGGAAGCACCTCCCGTGCAATCATCCAATTTTAGTTAACTAGGATTAGAAAAAAAAAATAATTAAAAATTCCCGCCTCAAATTAAATATGTTTTAATCATTAATTAGTTAATGATTTAAGGTTTGATTGTAAACTTAGAAAATGAAAATTATTAATTATTAATTAGTTAATGATAATAATGAGAATGAGTGTAACTAATTTTCCCTCGTTCCATTGACTATTACTGGATATAAATGTGTTCACCGCGCCGGCATTCACAAGTGGAAAGGAAATATTAGAAAAAGCACACTCAAGTGCTCTGTGTCTTGGCGTCTAGGAAAATATATACAAAACACTCATTTGTAAAAAGAGTTTGTTGATCGATCAATACAATGGATGTGGAAAGTACGTTTAGGCTTATGTTCGGCGTGAAGAAAGAGCAGGATATGGTGGAGTTGATCGAAGCTGCGGTGAGCGTTGCGTCTTTGATTGCCCCTCACAAGTTGAAGAAGCATAGAAGCAGAATCGTGAAGTTGTTGTTTGATGAGGATCCAGCTAATGCATCTCATGACTTGTTTTCCGATGACGAGTTGGGTTTCGACTCCGACGACGATGATGATGATGAAGAATTATTGAAGGTTACTTCTACGCCTGCAAAGAAAACATCCAATTCTCCGGAAATCAAGAAATTAGGGTTCAAGAAATGTGGAGAAGAATCTCAGGTTGTTGCTCCTCAAATGACGCCATTAAAGATGGAGGGTCGTCAAGATAAGTCGATGGAAGCCCCAAAGAAGATGTTATGGCGCAAGTACCCTGAAGAAGAAGGAGGAGAAGCGGAAAAGAAGGCCAAGAAGAGAAAGATAGACTTCCCTGAACCTAAGACCCATTCCGACGGTCGCAATAAGGCCAAGCTCCTTCCCAGCTCTCATGCCCGATGGAATGAATTGAAGGTCCACACAAATGGAAAGCCGAAGCCAAAGTCCAGATATTAATATTGTAGCCGCCAGCTAGCCAAACTAAACTCTGTAATCTAAGAACTACGTGTGGCTTGATCCCAGAATTCAACAACATCAAAACCTGGGTACGTAGGCACCCTTGATTGTTACAAGGTTCAGCTGCGATTAATGCAATTTTTATACACTCACATCCATGTTCATTCATTTATTATATTCCCTATGTAATTACCACCCTCTTCTGTTGAACGGCATCTCATATAGTACTCAAAAGTTGGGGTTTGTGTATGCCGGGTCGGTCCTAAGCAAATGCAAGCTGAGCAATAGCCCAAGACCCATGCTTGAAGGTTCCTCTTGGTCGACCATTGTTTGTTGGGTTGGGCCTGATCCTAATATTTTACATCCATACCCGTTTTAACATGTAAGATGTTATTTTAATTTTTTTTTTTTGTATTTATTATTTTATTTCACCTTATAATTCTATACAAAATCAACACATAACACCATAATGCTACCTAAAGAATATTTATTTGGAAGTGAAAAAAAAAAACACACACACACACAATTAAGGATGCATACCAGATACCTAAAAATAATGCTATTTTGGGATTCCTTGACTCCTTTGGTGTTGTGTTTTATGCTTTACATCCATTATTATTGAGATGATCATAAGGATGGATACTATGGGCATGCATAAACTTTCAACTCATGAGAAAATAAAAGTAAATTATGATCAGTGGGACTAGCTGTGTTGGTTTAACCTATCACCTTTGATAAGGATTATTTTCTCTATGTATTCAAGGGTATAGCAATCTATGTAATAATGTAGAGTAAATGCAAGAATTGAGCCCAAAGAAGTTATTTTATTCATTGTTCTTCCAAAGTCTAGAGAGAGTCAGGAGAAAATAGCTTATTGCGTCTTTTAGAGAGAGGGAGAGAGAGGAGGAAAAGCTCTCGACCTTTACCAAAGGGTCAAGTGCACTTATATAGGCCTAGATGCTGACCGACTGACTTTGACCTGAACCGTTTGACCCCAACCCCACTACACACTATAGGAGCGTGGACGTATAGGGAGGTCAAAATCGTGGAATATTCCATATCAACCTTAAAAGTCTTGCTCCGGCAGCAGTGTAGGAATTTGAATCCTACTAAGAATGTGGTGTCATTGGAGACATTGACCGATCAGAGGAGATGAAGACCCCTTTGGCCTGTGTAAACAAGAGTGTATGTATATGTAGGGTGTGGTTGTTCACAATTTACCTCTTCCAATGACTCTTGATTAGGGCCGGCCTTGAGGGCGAGTGAGATGGGCACCCGCCCTGGGCCCGACGTTGGGAAGGGCCCCCTAACTTGATTTTTTATTTTTTGATAGCATTTTTAAAAAATATGTTTGCATATGCAAAGATTTGAATTAATGACTTTAAAATTGTTTATTAATTTTAAATTCACTTAACAATTACAACCATACTTATCTCAGTTAATAGATATATATATTAATGAACTTTGAATTAATTTATAATTGAACTTCATATAAGACCGAAAGTTTGAATGGACATTAATCCAATGCTAATCTAAAATGATTTTTTTATTTAATAAAAAATTATATGTATACAAAAATTCAAAATTATCATTTAATTACTTACATCAAAGCCACAAAATTCTTTAACTTAGGGGCCCTTGTTTTTTATTTTACCTTGGGCTGATAAAAGGATAGGACCGGCCCTGTTCTTGACAGAGGTTCTAAAAATTTAATATTAGTTTAGTGTAAAGTGAGATATCTAATGTATTAAAAGTAAAGCAAAATAAAAGTGAATTATGGAGTGAAAGTGGTGTGGGCAGTGGAAGCAAGAATGCGACAGAAGAGCCAAAACATGACACGAAATGCAAATTCTGAGTTTCGTACACTTTGATGCTTTTGGTCAAATATCATTCTCCTGCTCCCCACATCCAAATCAAACGGTCCAAAATACTCATTCCTCCGTTTTAAAACAACTTAGAAAAACAAAGAAAATGGAAAAATTATTACTCAATACTCAATTATCCACAAAAATAAAAAATAAAAAATAAAAATGAAATTCCACCATGACCATACTAGTTGAGTAGTTGTGTTAGACCCTACATACACAAAGTCATTTAATGAGCGTAAGTCCTCAAGAATATTTGTTGAAGTTTATAAGTTTTATGAGTTGTAAATTTTAAATTTAATATACATTTTTAAAATAAATGTAATATATTAGCACAATGTTTATTGTAATTTTTATCAAATTGAATGAATCACTTTTTCTTTTTAAACGATGTTCTGTTTATTGTTTAAAAATTATATATTGTCTATTTCTCAAGATGGGATGCACAAATTAAAGAGCATATAATTTACTAAATTGAATAATTTTTATGGAGGGGGAAGATAGAAATGTTGTCTTACGCTAAGAATTGAATGGGGTTGGAATAAGTACTTCCATAATTGGTAATGGGAGGGATATGTGCAATGTGCTTCCTTTATTGCAATAGATAACACTTAAAAGGTCCAAAATTGCTATCATTGCAGCATCAATTCGGTCTTGGAATGACCTTCAAGATTAGACCCAAGCATCGCCAATAAAGTCCCCAAATTGTCAGGAACGTTAACTCCGTTAAATTGTAGCTATTAATATCAACTATCACGATATAGCTTGCATTTACTTTAAAATCCTTATTATATGCTACAAAATAGATGGAGTTTGCGATTTTCATTAAATCAATGACCAAAATTGCCAAGGACCTTGTAGTCCAGTGGCATCAAACCCTTCCCTTTATACGGGAGGTGGTGGATTTGAGCCTCAGTGGGGGTTGCTTAACTGAAGTTATTTTTAATCCAATTTTTCAGAATATTAAGTTTAGCATTAATATATAAAATTTATATATTTAGAAACTACATTAAAACTACTATTAAACACAAACAAATTAAATTAAAAATAATAAAAAATACTAAAGAAAACAAGCAATGAAGAAATAGTTGATTTGACGAATAAATAGTAAATAGGACAGGTAAAATGGGAGAGAGTGAGTAACTAATATTAATTACATTATCAGAACACGTGTGTCAAAATTCAAAATGTTATTTTTCCTTGGCATAAGAGTCAAATAAACCTTTCAACGATGGCCAAAGTACAATTAGCTCTCTAAACTAACAAAAGCTCCAATTAAACACTTCATCTCTTCACTTTTACTCAATTAAGTTAATTAACAGGTTATTACATCTAGATCACAGATAAATTTGTGTGTGTGTGTGGGTGTGTGTGTGTTCAAATAATAAATATATTTTTAATTCAAATAAATTAATATATTTAAAATAAAATAAAATAAAAAACCTTCTCTAATGGCATGCTTCTCTATCTAAGTCAGACTTCTCCCAGTTTGACAGAGAAGCCGACCATGGCTTAACAGTCTAACTGGACGAAGAAGTCGGCCATGGCTTCTCTGTCCAGTTGGACGAAGAAGTCGGTCTAGCTTCTATGTCCTTGGACAGAGAAGAAGGCCATGGCTTCTCTGTCGAGGAAAAGCCGGCCAACTTTTTTTTTTTTTTTTTTTTTTTGTAAATTTAAAAAAAAAATTTAAAAGTAATTTTTACCTGCTATTACTTTGTGTTTACCTGCACATTGTGCTAATTGCACAAATTTAAGAAGTTATAGGTTTAATTGCATAAAAGTAAAGAGATGAAGGACCTAATAGGAGCTTTTGTTAGTTTATGATGCTAAACGCACTTTGACTTATAGTTAAAGGGTCTAGTTCACCCTTATCCCTTTTTCTTTTAAATAATTATTAACGCTTTTATTTTAGAATAAAATACCATAAAGTGACTCTCATATCAAAATTTTCTAGTGGGCAACTTTAATTTCAACAAGATTGATTGAATATAACACATGGTAGAATATACTATTGATAAACTTTTTTTGGGGGTATATTTAATGATTTACAAAGATGTTTTACATAGAGATTATGGGACAATAAATTATTACGAAATATCACTTTCTTTTTCTTTTTTCTTTTTTTTTTTTTACATAAAATATCACATTTTTAGATATTGGCATTGTTTTGTAATTAGCAGAGCTACCACTTTTAGTGTTTACTAAGGATGTGTTTGAAAATCTGGAAAATGATTTTTGAAAATCATTTTTCAGGTTTTTAGTGTTTGGGATAGGGTGAAAAATTGAAATCAACGGAAAATAATTTCCGGTTAAAGGGATAATAACTTCTTTTTTTTTGAAAAATGACTTTCCATTTTTTGGAGAGAAAGTCATTTTTCATATTCAACTGCTTCTTCCAAAAATGTTTCCTTGGCTTTTTTCCGACATCCTCCGCTTTTACCTTGATTGTTTTTGTCGGAAATCAGTACAAACCATTTTGGTTTCGTCGGAAATCGGTAGAAACCTGACTGGTTTTGTTAGAAACCAATAGAAACTAGACTAGTTTCCTCCGAAAACCAGTACTCTTTAAAAAAAAAATACTTTTTTGTTATTTGGAAAAAAATGAATGTGAAAAACATAGTTGTTGTCAAATCTTTTTTGGTTAACAACAATTAAAATTTTAATTATACAATTTTGCTTATTTTCTAGAAAATGAACCAAACAAACAAAGATAGTTTTCTAGAATGCAACAAACAACGAGAAATGAAAATATTTTATAAAAAATGACTCATTTTCCATAAAACATTTTCTAGAAGTCATTTTCTTGGTTTCCAAACACACCCTAAAAGGCTAAACCCTAAAAGGATATTGGTGTTTTTCGAAAATAAAATTATTTCCACAAAACGCTTTTCTCATAAATTAATAAAATAAAAAAACTGATTTTTTATGAGCCTAAGGCTCCATAGTGTCACGCACGGATTGCATGACTGTGTTAGACCTAATGGATTGACGGGTCAACTGGATAACTTGCCATAAAATGAGTAGGGGGCAAAAATAGCGTCAATGGTGCTTTTGCCATAGATGCTAAGGTATGGTTAGTTAGGTATGTCGACATGGTTAAGTTCGAGTAGGTTGTCACTAATTCTGGACTTGACTATGAAGGTGACCGAGATAGTTCGAAAGGCACAACTGGTCCGAAACTATTGTCATTCCCCTGATGAGCTCATGGCAGGGCAAAACTGATTCAGGGTCGTATGCGGTTATGGCTATTCCACAGGGTAAAAGTGGCCTCGTGACACTGCAGGGGCACTGGCATTGCGTCAGACTCTAGTCACATTATAAGTGGTATCAGAGCATGTCGTACTTATATTGTTGCATGCTTTGGTAGGGTCCTCGGGGGGAGGACTATGCAGGCATGAGTGGCACGAAGGGAGCTCACGTGGACTTGACGGCTCTAACCTCATGGTCGGTGGGTGTTATATGGGTCCTAGAGAGAAAAGGGACCCTGGGTGGTCACTAGCTAAGCTTGACAGGTTTACTTAGAGGACTCGAGGTGACACAGTGCATAGGCAATATAGTATGATGATCCTATTGCAGAGTCTTTCTGCCCTAACACGGATTGTCTAATCGTGTTAGACCCAATGAATAGACGAGCCAAATTTCTAGCATGCTATAAAATGGGTAGGGATGACAATAATGTCAAGGCTAGTTCTACTGTAGACACTAAAGTATTACCGAGTTAAGCACGCTCACCCGGTTAAGTTTGGTTAGTTTTTTTTACTAATCTTGGACTTGACTATGAAAGGGATCGAGACAATTCGAAGGGTAGAACTTGTTGGGAGCTATTGTATTCTCCTAATGACTGACAAGCTCATGGCAAGGCAAATATAATTTGGCACTGTCTCAGATAAGGCTGGTCCGTAAAATAAGAGAGGATCCGGAATGCCGCATGGGCACCGCACGGGCATTGGGTACTAAGTTGGACTCTTAATCTAAAAATATACCCCACTTTTGTTGCCCATCCGATGGGCATTTGATGGGGGATCATTTGATCCCACATATGGGACCCTTTGTATTATTGTTGTTGTTTTCATTTTTATTTTATTATATTACATAATAATAATAAAAAATGTTTTTATGTTTTTTTACCTATTAAACTTCAATATAAACATTTAATTTTATTAAACATTTCTTTATAAACCACTAGTAAAATTCATTCATCGAAACGAGAAATGTAAAGGTTTTAAAGTAATTAAGGTGAGACATAGTACAGGATAACTTCACACCCCAGTATTGAGAGAAAAAAGGCCGAAAGAGGGAAAGAAAATAACATTTGGATTGTAGTGAAAATGATAATTAGGCCAAACCCAACTCCCAACACCACACCAACGGGCAATCCAAATTCTGGCAAACATCCACGGTGCAATGCCTTGTTCCTATGGACTTTAGCAAATAAAACCTTCAAATTAGCTGTAAAATATTTTTTTCCATAAAAGCATATATCTAATCTCCACAACGTAGTACTATTTTGGATAAGAAGATCCGATCGACTGTGATTACTGTCAACGTACGTTCTCACCATCTCAAAATTAAAATATATTTTAATCTGGGCATGCTTATTGCCAATCCCAAGAGTTCATCTATGAGTATGAATGAATTCAACTAGTAAAAGTCTATAGTACAGTTGAACCAGAAATGAGTTATGGATGAATTTAATGCAACCAGGCAGCGGAATCTCTCCCCATTTCTACCTAATCCTCCACCAAAATATTGACTTAATCCACTTTTCCCACTCCAGTTGTTCAACATCTTAAACCCAATTCAATCCGCGTTTCAAAGTCTTAACAGAGAAGTAACCTTAACAGAGAAGTAACGTCAACTCTTTAGATTTACAGTTTTTTTTTTTTTTTTTTTTGAAATAAAGATGGAAAAATGGGATTTGGATCGGAGGATAATGATAATGGAACTAATTTCTTTTTCTTAAATTTTATCTCCTTAACGTTACGATTACAAGCGTGTAATCCGTTTCCGCTAGGCAGTTCACTTCCGAAAATAAATATAAAAAAAAAAAACAAAATCCGGAAATATGGAAGCGGAAAATTTGAAAACGAAGAAAAAAAAAGGGGAAAAGAAAAAGGAAAAATCCTCGCCTCCGTTGTAGTTAGGTTAGTCTTCGAAACCGGTTTTCTTCCAAATCGCGTTGCGGACTCTACTCAGGTCTCTGCCTTTGAGGGTGCGCCCGATGCCTTCGTGCACCGAGAAGGAGGCGATTCGAGTCCTGGCTAACTGCTGCGCAACGAACTCGTGCGGCGGGACCCGATCGCCGCCGTCGCCGTCCTCCTCGTCGTCGAAATCATCGTCGCAGTCTCTCCGCCGGTTCTCCCTGTACTCGTCCTTCAGTATCTTCGACCAGTCCGGCACGTTCACCGGCAACGACCCCGGCGCCGCTCCGACCACGCGCGTGCCGCTCACGGCCGACGGTTTCCTCACGCGAGAACTCGGAATCGCCTTCCGCCGCTCCGGAGAAACAGAGTGAGCCGCGCTCCACACGTCCGACTCCTCAAGTTCAAACACGGAGTCGCCGCCGATCGGCGCGTCGCGGTCAGTCGACAGGAACCGGTAGTTAGCCCTCGGGAAATAGCTCCTCGATGCGGCCATTGCAGAATCACACACCAATCGATTGTTGCGTCTGTGCTTTCAATTCTCCACTTTACAGAGATAAATAGAGATTGAGATCATATATTTTACACGTATAAACGCTGTTCTTCCTCACAGATACAATGAATTCTCTAACCCTCTCTCTGAACCCTATATCTGTAGCCTGCCCATGCTAACTCTGCTTGAGGAGGTGTGATCTGCTTTTATAGATCTTTCAATGGATAAGTTTCCTTTCTCTCTCTTCCCCAATATAAATTTGTCATTTCTCACTCTTATCTGTGCACAAACTTCGACTAGACGAAATCACTATTGTATCCCTCAAATATTAGCAGTTATTCCATGTCATATTAGTACTACTCCGTAATTCAATTCATACAGGGCCCACTTTCATTTACAATAGCGGATCTGGACCGTCAATTCTTTTTCTTTAATTTTGTCAAAGAAAGCAACCTTAATCGGCAACCAAACAACGCTCGGAATAAAGGTGTTATTAGTGGCATCGTGATGTTTTATATTTTTATATATATATATATATATATATATATATATATATATATATATATATATATAACTATAGAGTTTAAAAATTGTAAATATAAATTCAACTATAGAGTTCTTTAATTGTGTATATAGAGTTATGCAATTATTACTATTGAGTTATGTAAATTTTATATATTGAGTTTTAAAATTGTGAATATTCAGTTCTAAAATCGTAAATATAAACTTCAAAAATTATGAATATAGAGTAACGAATTTTGAAGACAAACGGTAAGGAAGGATACATTTAAAAATAAAAAATAAACGGCGTCATTTTGAAGCAAAGCGATGCCGTTTTGGACCCGGGTCCATGAAATAACAACTGACCTTAATCAAGTTAATTTGGTAGCCACAAGATTTTAAGTTTGATTATCGTGTGTGTGTTAATTTGGTAGCCACAAGATTTTAAGTTTGATTATAGTGTGTGTGTGTGTGTGTGTGTATAATTGATCTTAGTAGATTTAACGGTTGAAAAAAAAAAAAAAGATGGTTCATTTTCATAAATAAGATGGTTCACTTTCATAAGTATTACAAACCCTGATCCTTTTTCTTTTTTTTTTTTTTTACTTGATTTCCTATTCATCAATCTTGTAGATGAATAGTTTGGATTTGTCCGCAGGTTCTCACCTGGGAGTAGTTCTAACATGAAAACACATTCGGATCATCCATCAAAGAGGTTTTAATGGATCGTATTTTTCTTTATTTTTGGTATCATTATTTGTATAGTTAATTTACATTGGTGAAATTGTAATTGCGTGTACATTTAAACTTGTATTAATTTTTAATGCATATCTTTTGCTTCATTATAAAGGTGTAATTATAGTAGAATTAAAAATTTTCTAGTAGGATTATTGAGGTTGCATGAATGCACATAAACGGTCACGTGAGTGCACACAATGAAACACATGTTCAAAAGAGGATAAAATGTACAAATAAATGCATGTCATCCCATGTAGAATGCATACAAACGTGCACATGAGTGCACACAACCGCAAATAATATATTTGTCCACAACTTAAATGCACAAATGGATAATAGTGTGCATTCATTTGAAACTTACCAAAATGCACAAGATACAGCATAAAAGTATACACACCTAACTACCATCAATACAATGACATACAGAACAAATAAAAGTCAACAATTGAAATAATTACTGACGAAAAAACCTTCAAAGTAGATGAATATATATATATATATATATATATATATATGGTAGGGTTCCCGTGTGATGAAGACAACTTCCCGTGCTGTTAACACAAAATGACGCACCTTAAGAACACAAAACACAAGCCTAAAATTTTAAAATGATGCTCCTTAAGTTTAAAAAATCCACGCACCTTAAGAAGGAAAACCATGCACCTAAAACTATAGGCCGACACAATTTTAAGTTTCAACAACTGACGCACCTTTATGTGAAAACTGCAATGGTGACTCAATTTTTTATTCACTATATGCGAAAAGTTATATACTACAATGCGTTACAAATTTACTCTTAGGGGCACATTTGTGTGAGATGGTCTCGCAGATCCTTATCCATTAAGCGGGTCAGATCAATATGGAAATGTAATACTAATAACGAATGAAATGTTTGTTATTTATAAGAGAAAGTGTAATACTTTAAAAAATATAATAATTTCACATTATGATCTAAAGTATAACATTTTTCATCAAAAGTATTATACTTTCCCTAATAAGTAATGTTGGAAAGTGTTTGTAACTTATAAGAGAAAATGTAATACTTTTAAATAAAAATGTAAAAGTATTACATTTTTATTCAATAGCATTACACTTTCCTATATAAGTAATAAAAACTTTATTCTTCATTAATATTACATTTTTAAGTATAAATATTACATTTTCATCTTCACCCCAACACCAGAATTTGCCAAACACATTGTGCTCAGATGTCACATCTGTGACTATCATTAGGGTGAGAGAAGGTCATATATAGGATCGAATTTCGGTGGTAGAGAAAATACCATATATTTTAATAGAGATTTTTTTTTTTATTAATAAACACATCTTAAATTTTTGACATTTGATAGTAAAATTTATTCATTTTCGTTTTGTTTATTCATTTAACAGAAATAAAATAAATAAATAAATAAATTTATGATATCCTAAAGATGGAGTTAGAGATGGGTGTCACACGATCCGAATGTCTTTAGGCAACTCTTTGCCAAATCCGACATTCCTACGTGTATGTCTTCCACGTGTCAATGCGAGAAGTAAGTTGAATGAAGGAAGTAACGACAAAAGAGGGATTGAAATGAAGTTCCAAAAGGAGGGGCATTTCGGGAAGCGGAATTTGTTAGTTAGTGAGTTGTGGGAAAGGTGTTGAAATTTGTCACGATGTGGCGGATTCACCTGGGGTAGTATGGTCCAAAAGTTGAGCCGTTCACGGCTACGCAACACGTGTTGGAGATGTTTTGGATGCGCGCCACCTGGCGTTATGCTGGTCCAGTAAACGAACCAAGCGTGAACGCACGTGAATCCGGACCCATTCCTATGTTGTTGTATCTATGCATTGCGCTCTTGCCAGCTAGCCTATCATTCTATTTTGTACCTCCCATAGAAGAGTGATTTTTCAATAAAATCTTCTCACATATTTTGATCTATAAGACAAGTCGGGTTAAAATTAAGTGGTCATATTTGTTTGAGATTGTCTTACAAATTCTTATACATAAACAGGTCAAGACTTGTCAAAATGCAAATGTAATACCTGGTCTTTCTCCGTGAGGTAGAAGACGAATCGTCACTTGTTGGAATTGAACTTCGTTCTCTCGAAATTCTTCCTCACAAAAAGAGCTCACTTGTCACTTGAATTACTCCATTGGATTTAATTGATTGCTGAAGTTTAATCTCGTATGTCTTGATCAAAATGAATGTGATTGAAGCGTTATGTCATCACAACATAACATTTAATAATTACTAGCTAGGCAAAGATAATGTTGAAAAGATAAAATACTGTACGCAACGTAAAGATGAGATAACGATTGGATTGACATTGTGTGTAAGAATTTTTAACGTTTGGTGCTACATTATTGGTGTCACCTTAAATCTTAATCCCATCCGTTATTTTCGATCCACTGTAGTATGTCGTCCCCTCCTCGTCGCGGTCAGCGTAAAACAATATAGCAGAAATTGACCGAAGGCGACTTAAGCAAGTAGATGTGGTCATGCATTATTGCCATTTTCATATTTCACTGCCTGCGGACCATCATCGGTTACGAGTATAGAAACGAACGAATTATATTCCAAATGCGATCTCGTCCACCGCGCTAGCTATTCCAATGTTTTGGTAGCTGAAAATAATATTTGGATCGATTTCTGGATAAGATATATATATAGCTGTGCTGTTGATTTGATCAAAGTTGACTACTTAATGTAATGTTGAAAAAATGGCCAATAGACCTCTTCCCTCTCCCGACTTGTGGCTTCAAATGTGTGTGCGCATAATTATTTTCTCAATCTACTGAATCACCTCCACTAAGGCTCGAACCCACTCCCTTCCACATGGGAGTATTCTAGCTTTATCTATGTCCCTACAATCTATGTCTCTACAAGTGTATTCGATAATATATATAAAGTACACTCAATAAGATTGCACTTGTAAATATTAAAAAATATATATTGATAGTATTCCGGGGTGCACACAAAAGTTTGAGATAATTATAAAAATACCATTGAATTGTTTCCTTGCTTTAGAGCCCTCATATTTTGTAATTGATGACTATGATGAGTTTTAAGTTTTTTCCTCGATACCAATTTTTACTTGAAGTGCATATTTTTGAAAAAAATCAAAGGTAGGTTACTGTAAAGAGCTTAAACAAAGTCAGAGAAAACAGAGTCCCAATACAAAGTACTAGCCTGAGAATAGGCTTTCGAAGCTAACCAATGAGCTAAAACATTTAATGAACGAGCAATGAAATAAAATAAAAAAACTTAAAAAAATGCATTAGGACCCTACAATCCATACTAGATATGCCAATGTACAACCTCAACTCAGCCGTGAAAGATAATAGATTATAACAAAGGTCTGAACAATTTGATTGGGGTCGAACAGAAGTCGCTCGGCCCCCGCTCTTTCAGCCACGTGAGCGCCTCTTTACATGCCATCGTGTCTTCCATCAGTGGATACATGCAATAAAACAAAGGGGCGTTCGTGGTAACAATAAAATCGCCTGCAATGTTTAAAAGAATTGCGCCGAACGTAGCCTATCCAGTGGAAGAAGCATAGCCGGCGTCGAGCCGTCGAATGAGCAAAACATTTCCGGATTCTTCTATATATACACCTCGTATATATTTGTATTATGAAAGACATAAAATAATGGCAAAAACTTGTGTGAGACCGTCTCACCATGAGACGGGTCGGGTCGGGTCGGGTCGGGTCAATATGCAAATGTAACACTTATATGCACAAATGTCATACTTATATGCTCAAATGTAATACTAATCAGGAATAAAATTTTTGTTACTTATAAGAGTAAATGTAATACTTTTATGGGAAAATACAACACTTTTACATTTCGATTTAAAAGTATTACATTTTTCCACAAAAGTATTATATTTGCCCTTATAAGTGAGGGACACTTGTCAACATTACTTATTATGAAAAATGTATTATTTTTTTCTCTAATAAGTAACAAAATTGTATTCTTGATTAGTGTTATATTTGAGCATATAAGTATGACATTTGCACATATAAGTGTGACATTTGCATGGTGTCTTGACCAGACCCGATCCGTCTCACGAATGAGGATCCGTGAGACGGTCTCACACAAGTGTGACCCTAAAATAATATATCAATCTATTAATGATTTTTTTTATTCTCTTGTTAGATCTCTCTCTCAATCTCTTTGATGAACTAACATGATTTATATTCTTATTTTCAATAACTTTTTTTAAATAATCAATAGTCAACTTTTAATCAACTATGTATAGGCCAAGGACCTTGTGGTCCAATGGCATCAAACCCTTTCCTTTATACGGGAGGTGGTGGGTTCGCCTCTCAGTGGAGACAATACTGATTCTTGTGCTTCAATCTGTTGAACAGATATTGCATTGTAATAGAGTCAGTAGTATTAAAAAAAAATCAACTATGTATAGTATTTTCTTTTATTAGTTTTGTTAAATTATAAAAGAGTGGGTCTACTTTATTATTTTTATTAGGTTACTTTTTATCCAGTTATCATTATATATATTAATTTTATTTGTAAAAAAAATAATAATAAATTTAAGTTGAAAAAGGAATAAAAATGTGTTGAATGAATATAAAAATATGTGCATGGTCCACAATATAATATATTTTTTTTAAAAGGAATAAAAAAAGAGAAAGCAAGTATTTAAAAAAAAAAAAAAGGTTCAATAAGTAACAGACCGCAATTCTAGTCATCAGCATCGGAGAAGTCAAACGTTATCATTTAGTAGAAGTAAAGGTTATTAGGGCATGGTAATGGGTCCCATGAAAACAAAAACTTGTGAACTCTATAAAGTGGACAAGGGTCTACATAATATTGTGTCAACCTGCCAAGGACCTTGTGGTCTAATGGCATCCAGTGTCTAAGAAAATACTCTCGATTCGAGTCTCAGTGGAGACAACTGTACGATACTACATTGTGACAAAGTCAGTAGCACTCAAAAAATAAAATATTGTGTCGACCTTAATCGTCAAATAAAATTATTGTAGAATTAAAAATTGTTATAATGAAATTAATGTGTGTGAAAAATAAAACTAAAAAACAAAGCTAACGTATATTGTCAATAGAAACTGTAATATAATTAAAATAATATTTTAGTATTGCTATAATAAAATTAGTGTGTGAAAAATGAAAATAAAATTCAAAGCCATAAAATAACATATATTGTCAAATGAACTTGAAGTGTAATTAAAATAATACTTCAACATTACTATAATTAAACTAGTGTGCATGAAAATGAAACTTAAAAATATAGCTCGTGTAATAACATATATTGTCAAATATAAATGTAGTATAATTAAATTGATACTTTGGTATTGCTATAACGAAACTAGTGTGTATACAAAATAAATGGCAAATTATACTGTGCACCACGGTGCACATAGCAATGTGCACCACGTACCTAAACGACGTCGTTTTGAGCATTGTAAACTAATCGTCCGTTTTTTTTTTTTTGGAAATCACGTTTCCCATTTCGGCCGGTCTATGTATTTATGTTAATATTATGTGTATTTCAGGCAATCATTCTGTGTATTCTAGGCAATCGTTCTGTGTATTATAGGCAACCGTTATGTGTATTCGTGTTAGTAACACATGTT
Organism: Ipomoea triloba; assembly: GCF_003576645.1. Taxonomy (NCBI): domain Eukaryota; kingdom Viridiplantae; phylum Streptophyta; class Magnoliopsida; order Solanales; family Convolvulaceae; genus Ipomoea; species Ipomoea triloba. Next base: position 33,382,886 of record NC_044919.1, on the reverse strand, counting down.
GTGATTTCATGTTAGTAACACATGTTGTGATGTGTTTGTGCATTCGAATGTTTAGGAGGATGAGTTCTGTGTATTTTGTGTAAATATTATGTGTATTCATGTTATTAACACAAGTTGTGATGTGTTTGTGCATTCGAATGTTAGGAGGATGAGTTCTGTGTATTTTGCGTCAATATTCTGTGTATTATGGGCAAACATTCTGTGTATTCTAGGCAAACGTTCTGTGTATTCTATATAATGATTATGTGTATTATAGATAATGAATTCTCTGGAGTCATTCGCGTCCACTAACATCTGTGTATTTTGTGTCAATATTCTGTGTATTCTGGGCAAACATTCTGTGTATTCTAGGCAAACGTTCTGTGCATTATAGATAATGATTATGTGTATTATAGATAATGAATTCCCTGAGTCATTCGCGTCCGCGTCTACTAACACCGAAACGACGTCGTTTTACGTATGTGGTGCACATTGCTATGTGCACCGTGGTGTAGGGTATAACGATTGAAAATAAATCTAAAAAACAAATCAATACTCTGAAATGAAACAAATTCTACTTTGTGGTCTACGCTGCTACATGGACGATGGTCCATAATAAAATTTGCCGGATATTATTAGTGGTAACCAAACAAGGCCTTAGAAATTTATAGCAGCCCAGTTAAATCAAAATGAATGGGTTATAAGTTCAATGAATAATGAGGGCTTTTAAAGCCCAATCTAGAAATGCAAGGCCCAAGCACTTAAGCCCATCAAGAGCAAGTATGACATTGCAGAAGGAAGCTCTGCAAAACCCTACTTTATAACTGCCAAACTCTTCATTTTCTTCACTCTTGTCAAAGTCGACGGAAACCCAACCCTAGCCATTCTTCGACTCAAAAATGCCGCCGAAGTTCGATCCCACTCAGGTCGTCGAGGTGTACGTCAGAGTCACCGGCGGCGAGGTTGGAGCTGCGAGTTCTCTCGCTCCGAAAATCGGTCCGCTCGGTCTCTCCCCCAAGAAGATTGGTGAGGACATTGCCAAGGAAACCGCCAAGGATTGGAAGGGCCTCCGCGTCACCGTCAAGCTCACGGTTCAGAACCGTCAGGCCAAGGTCGCGGTCGTCCCCTCCGCCGCCGCACTTGTCATCAAGGCCCTCAAGGAGCCGGAGCGTGACCGGAAGAAGACGAAGAACATCAAACACAACGGCAACATTTCCCTAGATGACGTCATCGAGATTGCTAAGGTCATGAGCCCTCGCTCCATGGCCAAGGACTTGACCGGCACCGTGAAGGAGATCCTAGGGACCTGCGTATCGGTTGGATGTACCGTCGACGGAAAGGATCCGAAGGATTTGCAACAGGAAATTGCTGATGGAGACGTTGAGATCCCTCAGGACTGAGTGAAGAAGTAAGAAGCTTGAGAGGTCGAGCTCTGTTTTTACTTGATATACTAGAAACCTTTTTTTTAAGTTAAATTGTGTGATTTCATTATCGACGATTGTTTTGATTTTTGTTATCAAAACGCTTAATTTTGATTCATAATATGATCTGGTTGATGCTTATAGAAAATGTTCTTTTCATTATACTCCGTATTCAACAAGCTCCATATCTTAAACTCTAATTCTGTGTTCAATGAAAATGTGCCTTGCTTGTGTTGCATTGAATTGAATTGGCAATATTCATCAAGATAATTCCCAATTAGTCCATCTGATAAATAATCCAAATTGAGTTTTGGTCAGCTTTACTTTCTGCTTATGTTCTTGCTGTGTTCAAAATGTATGAACTAATGTGATTTTTAGATACACTTGAAGAAGCAATGTGTTGCAGTTCTTAATCTTTTTAGGGTTCTGCAGAGTGTTCTGCTAGGTTTCCAAGTATGTATCCATTTCATGCCATGCATATCTACTGGTGTGCTTTCTTTTGTGTTTGTCTTTAGAATTGTTGAGATTTGAGAATTGAGGCTTTCAATGTTTTATCTGAACTTGAGTTCCTTCAGTTTATTCCCTAAGCTGTTCAGGCTTTTGTCCTCCTAATCATTCCAGTTTTATAAACCAATTTGCCTAGTCATTTGGTTTGCTCAACCCTCATTTTGGATGCATTTATTTATTAGTATAATACAAGATCCTTGGCTTATCTTGCTCAACCCTCTGACTTTGCTTGTATTGATGAGAAACCTTTTTAGGCCATAACATTTGTTAGTCACTGTTGTAAAAATTGCAAGTGACCATTGAATGAGTCAAGTGTAAGATAGCTTTATACAATAGCATAGGTCTTATATGATATTGTCTGTCCTCATGTGTAGGGTGAGCATGTCCTGTTAAATATATATAGACATACACCATAGTGTATGGTTGTTAAACAAAATTGTGGGTTGTGTTCTGACCGTAAATGGTTTGAATAGTTTGTTGTTTGAATAAATTGAGAGGAAACGAATGAGGACAATGGTACAAAATGACATTGTTTCAACGTAACATGATTAACAACCATTCAAATTCTTTGTTACACACTATAGTCGTGATGCTCCATAGTGTCATTCCTTGATTTTTAACGTTGCCAAGCTAAAGGCAACAGTAAACTAATTTTTTTTTAATTTGATTTTTTAAATCAATTCTAGTATTCTTCCATATAAATACTAGATTTGTTCAACTATTTTTCACAAAATCACATATCATAATTTCATATTTCTCATAAAGTAAAGATTGATCTTAGCCATCTATTAAGGTTTATGAATGGTTGAAGACACATGGTTAATTTGATAATTATTGAAAATTTTTAAAAGAGGGGTTTATTATATGGTTCATTTTATAATTATTGCAAACTGCATTTGATTTCTTAAAATGAGGGTGCGGATATAATTCACACTTTGTGCAGGGGTGTTTTTCACTTGAACATTGCGACGGCTTCCGGACATGCTTGGAGGGTCTTTGCGGTGCAATCATTTCCGGTGCAATGTAATCATGTAGTAATTGTGGTGCAATTCTTCAGTAGTTCGTAGGTATATATATATATATATATGGGCCATGTGTGTTTAAATGAGACCTATCTCAATAAAAAAAATCAGGATTGATTTCAACCACTCATCAGGATTTATCAATGATTGAAGGTTTTAGTAAAATAATAATAATAATAATAATAATAATAATAATAATAAAAGCTAACCATGCCATTTTTTTCCATCACTTTTCAACAACTATCAACCATTTGATCTCCCTAAATGGCGGCATTTCAATGCATTTTCTTCGACTTAGAGACGCTTAGTGCCTAGCCGACGACCTAGGTTGATTTTTATCATACTAGTCATAGTTTATTCACTGTTGTGCCATGCCGTATCATTGAATGACTCATCCTGCAAAGCTGTTAAAGAGGCAATGCACATATGATCTTCGTCCTGTGATGGGGCTAGCCCTAGAAATCAATGTAGTTGGACCACATATGTTACAACATGGACTCTGATTTAGGGTTTGAAATAGGAACATTGAATTTGATGGGCTGAGCTACTGAAAATGGATAATCTGAATTCTGATCTGCTGCTACAATTTCTCCTCTAATCTGGACCTTACAAGTTGTCGTCTGTGGAATGATTTGGCACTTTGTTAGGTGAGCTGTCAAGTCCTGCCCCTACCCCAAAGTAGCCATGGATAATCTGGTGTTACAATCGCACCTCACTCTCAACCACAAGTATACAATTGAATGATTGAGATTGGTTTTGTAGGTTTTTCATTCTCACCTAAATCATACACAGAGAAGCCTCTAATTGTACCAAGTACTCCTGCGTCTCCGTTTCATATTACCTGTTTTACTTTCTTTTTTAAATTTGTCTCAAAATATTATTCTCTTTTTAAAATTGAGTACCATCGTCATTATACTTTTCCCAATTTATTTTTATAAGTTTTACTTTTTTATTGCTTTTATTTATTTTTAAAAGTGAAAAAAGTGAGGACATAATTGAAAAACACATAATATTTACTTTAAAAAACGTGCAACAAGTAAATGTGATAACTAATTCAGGACGAAGAGATCGAATATTATATTAAATCTCAAATTTAATTCGACCGCTTATAAATATTGTTAGTAATAAGTACATGACTTTTGTTTTCCCTATTGTTGATCCTTACAATGAAAAATATAATAAAATTTGTCATGTGAATAGATTTTTTACCTATAAACTTTAGTCCCTGACAAGTAGAGACAAAATTCAAAAGAATTGCCTTGAAATGGGTGTTCAAATAATAATAATAATAATAATAATAATAATTTTTCTTAATAATAATTGAATTGAAAGGTGAATAACACCATTAAAGTTAAAATTAATGAATGGATAGGATAGAAAGAATAAAATGAGGAATGTAGACAGGTGGTCATATAATAACTGGATGGTCGGCTGCCCAGTAACGTTGCTCTTGCTTTGCTCACATATATATGGTCGGTTTGTTCAATATATAAATGTTCCTTTCGTGTATTACATTTTCCTATGTACAAACAATTATTATTTTAACTAAGCCTTATTGGTGACAAGTATTTGTACAATATATAATATATATTATTAGTGTTGCGTTTTACCTCTTAGTTTAATCGCAGTAAATACGACTATATAAGCTGCATTGGCTAACTAAGTTGGCTACACATTCAAAAACAAAACACTCAATGTTACCATGTGTTATACTTTTTTTTTTTTTTTAATACTTACAAAACAAATGCAAATCTTTATTTATACAAGTAAAAAAGGTCTAATACAATCGGGAGGATCAGACTCCCAATGACGAGGGCCAGTCTGAGAGCGTGCCACCCTTGCAACATGTAGGTACATGTAAAAAAAAAAATCAAATGAAGCAATGAGCTTTATACATGAATGAACAATGGTTCCAAGAGGGAATCTATATCATGTATGAAGTAATACTAATCAATCATGATTCATAAATAATAACTACGTTTCTACATACATATAAATTTTAACTCTATTTCATGTATGGAGTATTAATTTCTTTAATATTTGTAAATAACTTTTAACTTTTGAGTTAGTCTCATGTGAGACTATCTCAATTGGATGAGATATAATAAAATGGGTCATAATAACATAATTACAAATATAATTAATACTTTAAGCATTATAAGTAATAACATAATAAAATTACTGACATCATCAATACTTTAATTAAGTCTTACATATAAATATATAATACTTTATAACAAAACTATAATAGACAATTTGTAGAAAATAATTTAATAACATAGCAAAATTACAGATATTATCAATACTTGTTGTGAAATATTGATCAAAGCATCCCCTTGATCCAATTATACATGAAATCACCAATCTCCAATAAAAACTGGTGAGTAATACTGATCATCAATAAAAACAGTTATAAATTAAGATTTTTTTAAAGTAATGAAATTTTCAAATCACCTTAGACGGTGGTCGAAAATATTAAAAATTTTACTAATCTCCATCTATTTTTAGAATGGTCAAATTTTTTTTAATTGATAATCAGCAATTTCTAACCATAAATGACCCAATCATCATCAGCTCATTAGTCTTGAATAAGTAAAAGATCAATCTAGTAAATTGCTTGAGATCAACTTTAATCTTAGTAAGATCAACAATTTATTGTATGCAGCACAATCAAGTTAGTGCTTCATTAATTATATATTTCCAATTAAGTTCATTTATGGTGTAGTAATGCTCATGTGTTGGGTGGAATGCTTCAGCCACATATCCAAATCGGACAACCTGGTTGATTGTAAAGACAGAGAAACTAACATTGAATCTTGTTGGAACAAACTGTCTAATGATAATGGTGGACGAAATTAAAATGCAAAAGAATATCCAATCAGACAACAACAAGAATACATCATGTTACCCATGCATAGTGTGGGCTAGCTTCGTAGCTTTTAGGTGCATTTTCCAGATAATTTTATCTGGCAATGCTACACAATCATCATGCCACGATAAGACAACATTGAGGCCACAAAACTTTCTTTTTCTTTTTTTAACTCTATATTTTATTTGTAATAATTATTAAAGAGAAAAATTAAATGGCGCGTGACATCACTTTTTGCTTCCTCTTTCATTTTTTTCTTTTTAAATTTAATTCTATATTATATATTTGATTTAATTAATATTGGATAAGGTTTGAAAATAGAATATATAGGGCGTGATAAGATTAACAAATCCAAAGCAAACGCTCAATTATCGCTTTCCTGCCTGTTTGGATTCGCATATTTAAAGAATATACAATTCTCGAATTAATCACAGCCACCCACTAATCATAATCTATATATAACAATAAATAAATAATTATATGTAACTCAATCATAGTAAATTTTTAAGCATAATACAAAATGTGTTGACCTAATTCATTGCTATTGGATATAAATTTAAAGAAGACCCTTCAGCTCAGTAAGACTTTCGGTCTTATTAAAAGAAATGACACCGTTGGTGATAAAATTTACCCTTGTGGATGGGTATGGACTTTTGGCCAAGGATGGAGTCGAGTGGAGTATAATTAAGAATTGTGATTTGTGGATGTGAAAATTCGGCCACATTTACGAAAATTGCATTTAAGAAAGTTGTACACTTATTACACTTATGGTCCTGGAAGTCAGGTCTTGTTTATGATAAGTCTAGATTTGTCAAATTTGTATAATAGACTTTTAGGAATTTAATTTCTATTGGAATTAAAAGTTTGTAAATATAAATTATAAAATCCTTGAAGAAATGAGAAAAAAATGACAAATAATCAATTCTTAATTACACAATAAATTTACTCTCTTTTCATCGTTACGTTCTTAATCATTCTTGAGTTCTTTCTTGCATCTTTTGCATTATCTTGCAAGTTTATGTTAATTTGCCAATTGGTTTCTATATCATAAAATTAAAAATTACATTGTTAGTTTTTACATTAATTATGCGCTTACTTTTTTACTTACACTTACAAAATTCTTTTAAATTTATCCTTCATTCTTTTTATTTTTCTCACTTAAGTGTTAACATCATTAAATTTAATAACTTTTACACAATACTTATTTTCATATATATTAACAAAAATTCTTCCTAATTTAAAATTTTTTTTCTTTATTCATATTTTAATTTACTGTATTTTTTTTGGCATTTATACTTCTATGCTGAATTTTTTCTCATTGAAAAATATTCAATCGCAAAATACCTTATATTCTTGAGTAGTCTATTTATGAATTTCCATACACTGCACCACCACCATATATAACACTATACAATTTGAATAATTATTCAATTATGCGGACTAATAATATTATCATCTTTTCTAGCCGTTATTCAAATAAATAATAATAATTGGTGGCACACCAACCGAAAATCAACATCAATATCATCTGTAATTCAACATGTTTTTAGTTCATAGATGATTCTAGAGACTAAGAGTTCATATATAGTTTCCTGCCTCCCAAGCCTTCACATTTTTCTTTTATTATTATTATTATTATTATTATTTGTAACACTCGTGATTCTACTTTATATACTTTTTCAATCTTTTTCGGTACAGTATAAAAAAAATAATGTTTTCACCATTAAAATTCAATTTTTTGACCACATATATAGAATGGTAATAAATGTACTATTACCGTACAAAATTGTTGGCATTATTATAAAGTTTTAGTTGCAAGCGAATTGGGAATTAAACTGATTATTGACTGAACTATTTTGATAAATATAACAAGTTAGTTTCCACTCTTAAATTTTGTACTTGACAATTGACATCAACTTCATTTAAATCCGAAGTACAATATATTTATGTTTGGGAGACAACGAACCTATGGAATTAACAAGAATTTTGGATGTTGCTCACACGGGTTTAACTCACTAGTTCAATATGTAGTATTTGAGACAAGAGACCAAGGTTAGAAGCTCGGCAGTAGCAGTGTGGAGATTATGTTCACTCCCTTGTGTACACTGATATTTGGTCTTAGTGTTGGGAATTCAACATTTTGAGGTAAGAATTGTAGATATTGCCTCGAAAAGGGCTACCAACACTTCTTTTTTTTCTCGCTCAAACCCACCATATATATAAACTATTTTAGTGTGGCTTACCTCTTTTGTATGGTTTGATAAAATTAAATACAAATGCACTAAATATAATAAAACTGTTACGAAAAACTAATAAGTAATTATTTTTAAAAAAGAAAAAAGGCGGGCATTGCAACAATTAATTCTTTTTTTAGTACTACTAACTCTATCATAATGTAATATTTGTCCATAGTGACAATTAATTCTTTTTTTTTTTAAAATTCGTGACAATTAATTCTAGTTAACAAGAATATGTGTTTCAAATTCAGAATTTGATATCAATTTATTTTCAAAAAAAAATCTTAAAAATTTTTGTCCACAGACACTGATACTGATGACTGATGAGTCATGATATATCATACTCGAGGCAACCCCAGCACTTCAATTCCGACCAAAAGCAAACAATGTAATGCAATAGAAACGATAAGTATTGAAGCTAATTGTTGATTCAACAACTTCTCTTCTTTCAAAAACTTTATTTCGCACTACAGCTAACACTAACCGTTAGTTATACAAGTCAATCCAGCCTGGCCTGTTTCTTCATTTTGTAGCTTATCATCATCATCATCATCATCTACTATTATAATACGGAGTACTATTAATCATTTAATCAAATTTCAACTAAATACATGTAACGTAACACAATTAAACCCGACCATTGAACTCCCAAAATGTTATCCATTAACAGACCTTGCAATATAATTCACTTAACTTAATAATGAACTACAAACTAGATCTAGTATATAATATAGTATTTGTCCAAACATATCGAGAGTCAATCTTGTGACATCTCATTTAAAAAAGTCACAGAGGTGTCATTAAACTATAAGCTATTTCGTAATGAGATTATATATGTTACTCAATAAGTTTCAATTCATAAATAAAAAGATAACATAAACATATAGAAGGAGGAGAGAGAGCCGTTGTAGAGAAATGGTGGGGCAATGCAAGCTAAGCTAAGAAATTCCATTAAATAATTTGTGTTGGACGGCTTAAACTTTTCTTTTAATTATATAATTTATAAATTTAATTAGACAACTGTGCATCAATGATTAACGGCCCTCTTTAGACTCCACTTCCACTTTCATAAATACCTACCACCCTTTCTCCTCACCACTCATCCTCATCACTCTCACCTCGCAAATTAATACCCCTTCTACTAGCTAGCTTCTTTATTTTCCGCCAGCCATGACTAAGGACGTCGAGGCGGTGCCGGAGCAGCCGGCGGATTTCTCCGCCAAGGACTACCACGATCCGCCCCCCTCTCCCTTGATCGACTTCGACGAGCTCACCAAGTGGTCTTTCTACCGCGCTATCATCGCCGAGTTCATCGCCACTCTTCTCTTCCTCTACGTCACCGTCTTAACCGTCATTGGCTACAAGCACCAGACCGACCCCAAAGCCGGCGGCCAGGACTGCGGCGGCGTCGGTATCCTCGGCATCGCCTGGGCCTTCGGCGGCATGATCTTCATCCTCGTTTACTGCACCGCCGGTATTTCCGGTAAGACACACATAGTTATACTATCTGGTTATTTCATCTATCACATTTTATCTGTCTTATTTTTAAATTAGACTTTTAGTAAAGATGAAACACGTGGTTAAAACGTGCAGGAGGGCACATAAACCCGGCCGTGACTTTTGGGCTGTTTTTGGCGAGAAAGGTGTCGTTGCCCAGGGCTGTGTTGTACATGATAGCGCAGTGTTTGGGTGCGATCTCTGGTGTAGGGTTGGTGAAGGCTTTCCAGAAGTCATACTACAACCGGTACGGCGGAGGGGCTAATTCCATGGCAGCTGGTTACAACAAGGGTACCGGTTTGGGTGCAGAGATAATCGGTACCTTTGTCTTGGTCTACACCGTCTTCTCAGCCACCGATCCCAAGAGAAACGCAAGAGACTCTCATGTCCCTGTAAGTACATAATAATTATTCAATTTTGCTCTATATGTTATGTGACTATAGCACGGTTCTAGTATTTAAAAATTACAAATTTATTAACACCGTCATGATTAATCTTCTACTATAAATTATCTGTGTGGTTTCTATGCATATTATCTAATCACGATTATGAGAAAAACATATATATAATAACTTTGTACATGTAAAGTTTCTTGTGCTCAAATGACATATAAAAAAGTGCAGTTTTTCAAGTAATTTTTACAAAATTGAAAATAGGTTTTATTGGTTAGTAGGGTGACAATTCAACAAGGATAAGATCATGGGATTTACGGAGTACAAACTAAAGTTGGTCTGTAGCCCACTAGGTGATGCTTAATGGTTGGACAGCACTAATTAGGATAACAAATAATTTAATCTCCTTATTCCAAAGTTTCCAAAGTTTATACAATACAATACAATGTCACTAGGAATAATGTGTAAGGGGAAAAAAACAAGAATAAAGTGATCTAATCTAGTGACTTGGCCTCCCTGTAGCGATAAGGACGTATATAGTTAAATTATAAAATAATTGTGGTCCTGTGGCGTATGTTAATTAGTACTGTGGGTATATAGTAGTTCTTATGTCTTAATCAGAGTAATTAATTGAGTAGTTAACCTAATTAACTACATCTTCACAGTGTCATGCGTAATCATATATCTTATTTTATTTAGGCATATAAAGCCTTAAAATAAGTGGTCTAGTGGCACGAAATAACTATTCTAAGTGATAGATCATGAGTTTGAACTCAAAAGTAATTATGAACAGATATTATCATATATAACATTGTAACAGAGTACTATATATATATATATATATATATATATATATATATATATATATATATATATATATATATATATATATATATAT